>NW_027288761.1:585000-587407 GCF_037038585.1 Patagioenas fasciata | reverse complement strand
AAGCGTAATCTTAAACCCTAACCCTAATCCTAACCCTAAGCGTAATCCTAACTGTAACCCTAACCCCTTAAACTTACCCTAATCTTAACCCTAACCCTAACCCCTAACCCTAAGCGTAATCTTAAACCCTAACCCTAATCCTAACCCTAAGCGTAATCCTAAACCCTAACCCTAACCCCTAAACCTAAGCGCAACCCTAAACGTAACCCTAACCCTAATTGACCCTAACCCTAACCGTTAACTCTAACCCGAACCAAAACCCCTAACCCTAACACTAACCCTAACCCCTAATCCTAACTGTAACCCTAACCCCTTAAACTTACCGTAACCTTAACCCTAACCCTAACCCTAACCCCTAACCTTAACCCTAACCCTAACCCAATAACCCTAACCCTAACTCTAAACCCTAACCCTAACGGCCCTAACCCTAACCCTGACCCTAACCCTAATGGCCCTAACCCTAACCCTGACCCTAACCCTAATGGCCCTAACCCTAACCCCGACCCTAACCCTAATGGCCCTAACCCTAACCCAGACCCTAACCCTAATGGCCCTAACCCTAACCCTAACCCTAACCCTAACCCTGACCCTAACCCTAATGGCCCTAACCCTAACCCAACCCTAATGGCCCTAACCCTAAACCTAACGGCCCTAACCCTAATGGCCCTAACCCCTAACCCAACCGTAATGGCCCTAACCCTAAGCCTAACCCTAACCCAACCCTAATGGCCCTAACCCTAACTCTAATGGCCCTAACCCTAACTCTAATGGTCCTAACCCTAACTCTAATGGCCCTAACCCTAACCCTAACTCTAATGGCCCTATCCCTAACCCTAACCCTAACTCTAATGGCCCTAACCCTAACCCTAACGGCCCTAACCCTAACCCTAACCTAACAGTAACCCTAAACCTAACCTCTACCCTTAACACTAACCCTATGCCCTAAACCCTAAACATCATCCCTAAACCTAACCCTAACCATAACCCTAAACCCTAACCCTAACACTAATCCTAAATCTAAACCTAACACCTAACCCTAACCCCTAACCCTAACACTAAGCCTAAACATAACCCTAAGGCCCTAACCCTAAGGCCCTAACCCTACCCTTACGCCTAACCCCTAACCCGTAAGCCTAACTCTAGCCCTAACCCTAACCCCTACCCCTAACTCTAAGCCTAACCCTATTCCTATCCGTAACCCTAACCCTAACCCCTAACCCCTAACCCAACCGTAATGGCCCTAACCCTAAGCCTAAGCCTAACCCAAAACCCTAACCCTAACATTAACCCTAAACCTAACCCTAACAACCCCAACCCTAACCCTAACCCTAAACCAAAACCCTAATCGTAACCCTAACCCTAACTCTAATGGCCCTAACCATAACGGCCCTAACCCTAACCCTAAACCTAACCCAAAACCATAAGCCTAACCCTAACGGCCCTAACCCTAACCCTAACCCTAGCCCTAACCCTAGCCCCTAACCCGTAAGCCTAAATCTAGCCCTAACCCTAACCCCTAACTTTAACTCTAAGCCTAACCCTATTCCTATCCGTAACCCTAACCCTAACCCTAAACCTAACTTTAACACTAACACTAACTCTAACCCTAATCCTAACCCTAAGCGTAATCCTAAACCCTAACCCTAAGCCCTAACCCTAACCCTAATCCTAATTGACCCTAAACCTAACCCTAATCCCTAACCCTAACCCTAACCCTAACCCCTAACCCTAACCCCTAACCCTAACCCCTAACCCTAAGCGTAACCCTAACCCTAATTGACCCTAACCCTAACCCTAATCCCTAACCCTAACCCTACCGTTAACTCTAACCCTAACCAAAACCCCTAACCCTAACACTAACCCTAACCCCTAATCCTAACCCTAACCCTAATCCCTAACCCTAACCCCTAACCCAATAACCCTAACCCTAACTCTAAACCCTAACCCTAACCCAAACCCTAACCCTAACCCAATAACCCTAACCCTAACCCCTAACCCTAACCCAATAACCCTAACCCTAACTCTAAACCCTAACCCTAACCCGAACCCTAACCCTAACCCAATAACCCTAACCCTAACCCCTAACCCAATAACCCTAACCCTAACTCTAAACCCTAACCCTAACCCGAACCCTAACCCTAACCCTAACCCTAAACGCTAACCCTAACCCTACCGTTAACTCTAACCCTAACCAAAACCCCTAACCCTAACACTAACCCTAACCCCTAATCCTAACTGTAACCCTAACCCCTTAAACTTACCCTAACCTTAACCCTAACCCTAACCCTAATCCTGACCCTAACCCGTAACTCTAAACCTAACTTTAACAATAACCCTAACCCTAACCCCTAACCCTAACCCTAACCCTAACCCTGACCCTAACCCTAATGGCCCTAACCCTAACCCT
>NW_027288761.1:300000-582500 GCF_037038585.1 Patagioenas fasciata | reverse complement strand
ACCCCTAACCCCTAACCCAACCGTAATGGCCCTAAGCCTAAGCCTAAGCCCTAACCCGTAAGCCTAACTCTAGCCCTAACCCTAACCCCTAACCCTAACTCTAAGCCTAACCCTATTCCTATCCGTAACCCGAACCCTAACCCCTAACCCTAACCCTAACCCCTAACCCCTAACCCAACCGTAATGGCCCTAACCCTAAGCCTAAGCCTAACCCAAAACCCTAACCCTAACATTAACCCTAAACCTAACCCTAACAACCCCAACCCTAACCCTAGTCTAAAACCCTAATCGTAACCCTAACCCTAACTCTAATGGCCCTAACCCTAACGGCCCTAACCCTAACCCTAAACCTAACCCAAAACCATAACCCTAACCCTAACGGCCCTAACCCTAACCCTAACTCTAGCCCCTAACCCGTAAGCCTAAATCTAGCCCTAACCCTAACCCCTAACTTTAACTCTAAGCCTAACCCTATTCCTATCCGTAACCCTAACCCTAAACCTAACTTTAACCCTAACACTAACTCTAACCCTAATCCTAACCCTAAGCGTAATCCTAAACCCTAACCCTAACCCCTGACCCTAAGCGTAATCCTAAACCCTAACCCTAATCCTAACCCTAAGCGTAATCCTAAACCCTAACCCTAACCCCTAAACCTAACCCTAAGCGTAGCCCTAACCCTAACCCTAATCCTACCGTTAACTCTAACCCTAACCAAAACCCCTAACCCTAACACTAACCCTAACCCCTAATCCTAACTGTAACCCTAACCCCTTAAACTTACCCTAATCTTAACCCTAACCCTAATCCTGACCCTAACCCTAACCCTAACCCCTAACCCTAATCGTAACCCTAAGCATAACCCTAACACTAAATCTAACCCTAAGCCCTAACCCTAAGCGTAATCCTAAACCCTAACCCTAACCCTAAGCGTAATCCTAAACCCTAACCCTAACCCTAAGCGTAATCCTAAACCCTAACCCTAACCCCTAACCCTAACCCTAACCGCAACCCTAAGCGTGGCCCTAACCCTAACCCCTAACCCTAAGCGTAATCCTAAACCCTAACCCTAATCCTAACCCTAAGCGTAATCCTAAACCCTAACCCTAACCCCTAACCCTAACCCTAACCCTAAAGCGCAACCCTAAGCGTAGCCCTAACCCTAACCCTAACTCTAACCCTAACCAAATCCCCTAACCCTAACCCCTAATCCTAACTGTAACCCTAACCCCTTAAACTTACCCTAACCTTAACCCTAAGCCTAATCCTGACCCTAACCCTAACCCTAACCCTAAGCGCAACCCTAAGCGTAGCCCTAACCCTAACCCTAAACCTTAACCCTAAGCGTAATCCTAAACCCTAACCCTAATCCTAACCCTAAGCGTAATCCTAAACCCTAACCCTAACCCTAAAGCGCAACCCTAAGCGTAGCCCTAACCCTAACCCTAACACTAAATCTAACCCTAAGCCCTAACCCTAAGCGTAATCCTAAACCCTAAACCTAATCCTAACCTTAAGCGTAATCCTAAACCCTAACCCTAACCCTAACCCCTAACCCTAAGCGTAATCCTAAACCCTAACCCTAACCCTAAGCGTAATCCTAAACCGTAACCCTAATCTTAACCCTAAGCGTAATCCTAAACCCTAACCCTAACCCTAATTGACCCTAACCCTAATCCCTAACCCTAACCCTAACCCTACCGTTAACTCTAACCCTAACCAAAACCCCTAACCCTAACACTAACCCTAACCCCTTAAACTTACCCTAACCCTAATCCTGACCCTAACCCTAACCCTAAGCGCAACCCTAAGCGTAGCCCTAACCCTAACCCTAAACCTTAACCCTAAGCGTAATCCTAAACCCTAACCCTAACCCTGACCCTGACCCTGACCCTAATGGCACTAACCCTAACCCTGACCCTAACCCTAATGGCCCTAACCCTAACCCTAATGGCCCTAACCCTAACCCTAACCCAACCCTAATGGCCCTAACCCTAACCCTAACGGCCCTAACCCTAACCCTAATGGCCCTAACCCCTAACCCAACCGTAATGGCCCTAACCCTAAGCCTAACCCTAACCTAACCCTAATGGCCCTAACTCTAACCCTAACTCTAATGGCCCTATCCCTAACCCTAACCCTAACTCTAATGGCCCTAACCCTAACCCTAACGTCCCTAACCCTAACCCTAACCTAACAGTAACCCTAAACCTAACCTCTACCCTTAACACTAACCCTATGCCCTAAACCCTAAACATCATCCCTAAACCTAACCCTACCCATAACCCTAAACCCTAACCCTAACACTAATCCTAAATCTAAACCTAACACCTAACCCTAACCCCTAACCCTAACACTAAGCCTAAACATAACCCTAAGGCCCTAACCCTAAGGCCCTAACCCTAAGGCCCTAACCCTAAGGCCCTAACCCTAAGGCCCTAACCCTACCCTTACGCCTAACCCTTACGCCTAACCCCTAACCCGTAAGCCTAACTCTAGCCCTAACCCTAACCCCTAACCCTAACTCTAAGCCTAACCCTATTCCTATCCGTAACCCTTACCCTAACCCCTAACCCTAACCCAACCGTAATGGCCCTAACCCTAACCCGAACCCCTAACCCAAAACCCTAACCCTAACATTAACCCTAAACCTAACCCTAACAACCCCAACCCTAACCCTAACCCTAAACCAAAACCCTAATCGTAACCCTAACCCTAACTCTAATGGCCCTAACCCTAACGGCCCTAACCCTAACCCTAAACCTAACCCAAAACCATAACCCTAACCCTAACGGCCCTAACCCTAACCTTAACCCTAACCCTGTCCCAAACCCTAACACTAAAAGCTAACCCTAACCTAACGGTAACCCTAAACCTAACCTCTACCCTTAACACTAACCCTATGCCCTAAACCCTAAACATCATCCCTAAACCTAACCCTAACCATAACCCTAAACCCTAACCCCTAACCCTAACACTAATCCTAAATCTAAACCCAACCCCCAACCCCTAACCCCGACCCCTGACCCCTCCCCCAAACCCCTAACCCCTAACCCTAGCCCTCCTAACCCTAATGCCCCTAACCCCTTACCCCCTCACTCTAAACCCTAAACCCTAACCCTAAACCCTAACCCCTAACCCTAAACCCTAACCCTAACGACCCTAACCCCTAACCCTAACGACCCTAACCCTAACGCTAATGGCCTAATCCCTACTGCTGCACCAGACTTTTAGTTTTTCATCTTTTTACCTATACATACTACAGAATATAAATAACAACATCTACAAATAAGAATTAAATATGCAACAGAAAAATACACAACTACACATAACATAAAAAATCCTCAACTACCAGAAATATTCAAATTACACAGCAACTATGCAAATTAACTCATTAAATATGCAAATTAGGGAGGAAAAAACCAACTTTTTCTCCCCTACAAAAACCAGAACACAACAAAAAAAACCACCATAAAAACAACAAAACCAATCCACACCTCCTCCCAGAGACTGCAGGGAGTACTGGGATTTATATTAAATATATTTTTTTAAATCCCCTAGAGCACCCAAAGCCATACTGCTCCACTTAAAAATAAAATACATTCTTTTTCTTCCTCACTTTTTCTTCAAGTAGTTTATTTCATTTTTATTTAGTTTCTTTGCAATGACAAACTAATCTGACACGACATCCAAAAGAAACCCTTCCAGAACTGCACACTCACTGCCCTTCAACCTCAACGACTGGTCCGCTTGCTCAAAGTCCGTCAAATGGACACTCAGACACAGACAGACTCCAATGTGGATACAGACAAAGTCCAACACACCCACATGCACATATGAAGTCCAGCATGGATGGCTGACACTGAGTCCAGCATGCACATGCACATAGACACGGACAAAGTCCTACACACATAGACACAAAGTCCAATGCACCCACGGACGGAGACGGACGAAGTCTAACCCGCACGCCGCACGTGACGAATTGCTGCGTGGACGCGACGGATGGTGACCGAGTCTGGCATGCGCTCGCCGTCGACATGCTCTCGAAGCCTCTCACGCACGCGAAACTTCTCCGACTGAAAAAGATGCCGGACAACAACAAGGTACAGCTGCTTTATTACCTTTGTGAAGGAGCTGAGTTAGGTAAAGCTAGGCCCCTCAAACTCAATATTACCCAACAAATTACATGGAGTTGTAATAAACAGTAAGATCATATACAAGCTGCTTGTTATTACAGCATTCCCTTATCACTATGACCATAACACAGAAAACTCCCCCATATTACAGCATTTTGACATAATATATCACAGTGCCTAAGGCTACGGGGAATATCGTCACCTTTGGTAGGGAGCCGTTACAAAGTTTTGTTCTGGATCGGAGCGATTTACGGACTCTTCCTGACCGTGTCCCTTTGACCGCGTCGCAGAATGGACTCCTCCCTGTTATGACTCTTCTACAGAGTATCCTCCTGACTGGTAACCGAAACATCTAATGCGTACCTTGATTACATATTTTACGTATTACATTTATCACGCTACGCAGAAAAGCCAACTCCTCTATCTCACGGCATCCCTGATGTCACCTTACGGAGGATAACACGCCCCTATCACGACCCTGACCGACTCGTGGGCCGTTTAGTTTGACCGCTCCTGGGGCGATTGCGACCGGCTTTCCGGTACCGTTCCCTAAACGAACCTCCTGGCCGCTACCGACCGAGACCGCAATCTGGAATAACTACGGCCTCAAAAGCTGTTCCCAGAGCCTTGACAATCCCCTCGCCTTCGAAACTGCCGTCCCAGCCGGACCCAAATTGGAACGCTGACTGTGAACTTGATCTTGCCTAGCGGCCTGGACCTGGGGAAAAAACACCCTCCTGGGGGGGCAGAGAACAGAGAATCCCCTGACAGGGGCTTGTTTTCCTATTTCTGTTTTTTCCTCCTTTTCAGGTAAATTTCAAAATAAACCTGCAAAGAAAACAACTACCCCAAAACACAATCATACCAGACCTCACAGCTAAACCGCACCACTCACTCCAATACCAAACCCACCACCCTCTCGCACGGCTGCCATTCTCCCAGCTCGTACGATCGCCCCATGTCCGCATCGCCCCTCAGGAACATCGTTCCCGGGAGCCTCCGAAATGGCCCTGCCTGCCAAAACCCCGGTCCGAGGGTCGCCCGCATCCGAACCTTGGCGACCAACATCGCCTTGCGGAGCGGCCGGGACCGGGAAAAAAAAACACCCAGCCGGGGGAAAAAAAAAAAATCCCCCGGCTGGGTTTTTTTTTATTCTATTTTAAAACTTAAATGTACCTGAAAAGGAAAAACCATGAACCTGCACAGACAAAAACCCACAACCCATAAACACAAACACACCAAATCTCACAGCTCACCACACCACTCATTCACCTAACAAAGCCACCTCACGCATCACAGCCATTGTGCCCTCTGTGCCATTGCTCGTGGGGAACGCTGTTCCCAGCAGCCTCCAAAATGGCCCTGCCTGCCAAAACCCCGGTCCGACGGCCTCCCGGGTCCGAACCTTGGCGACGAACGTCGCCTCGCGGAGCGGCCGGGACCGGGGGAAAAAAAAAAAAAAAATTCCCTGGCTGGGGTTTTTTTATTCTATTTGAAATTTTAAATGTACCTGAAAAGGAAAAATCATTAACCTGCAAGGACAAAAACTCACAACCCCCAATATACAAATGCACCACAATCACACAGCTGAGCGCACCACTCATTCACCTACCAAACCCACCCCACGCTCACATGGCAGCTGTTGTCCCCTCTATGCCGTTGCTCCTCGGGAACACCGTTCCCAGGAGCCTCCAAAATGGCCCTGCCTGCCGAAACCCCAGCCCGAGGGCCGCCCGCGTCCTAACCTCGGCGACAAATGTCGCCTCGCGGAGCGGCCGGGACCAGGGAAAAAACCCGGTCGGGGGGGATGGATCCCCCAGCTGGAGTTTTTTATTCTTTAACTTTGGAATTTACCTGAAAAGGAAAAAAAATTGAACCTCCAAGGACAAATAACTACAGCCCCGAGCCGCGTTTGCTTGAGGTTTCACACTATCCGAACGCTCTGCGCGTCATCTACCCGGCCGACCGCTTCTTCCTCTCCCGAAGATTTGCTTGAGACAGGGCCTTCACACTTTGCACTTAATTCCCTTGCCATCCTTCATATAGTTCTTGACTGTGGTGACCTATTCTTGCTCGGCGTCCTGATCCTGTCAGTTACCGCGACCTCCTTCCTCTGAGATTCCGGAATTCAAACTCGCCCCGCGTCTCCGTCGCCGAACGCCGACGACGCCCGCGATCCCGCCGACATCGCTCGGTTTCGGGTGACCGACTGGGGCGCGGCCGACCGAGGGTGGCGCTAGACGGCTTGCGCTGTGGCAGAATGTAATGGTGATGGATACTATTGCTTACTAGGAGGACAGAATATGCTAAGCAAATTCAGCTGAAACTTGATTCAGAGCGATTTCTACGTGGACGGGAGATGCCAAAGGCTACAGGGAGGTCTTTCCGTCGAGGCGTGAGGTTGGGATCAGACCCCCTCACTCTCTAAACTCCTCTGCGGACGGGAGCCCGGGTGCGGCTGGATCCGAACTTAGCCCTGCGCTGGATCTACGGTTGGCCTCCCGGCCGTGCAGGGGAGAGGGAAAACACCTAAGATATTATATTGACATATGGCCAAAGGACTGTATGTGCACACCTGACTCCTTATACCGCTCAGCCTGAATTTCTGAATGGCATCGCTCTACGCCTCGGCATCCCTACCTCCCTTCCAGAGGCACGGGGACGGTTGGGTCATGGTCTAAGTCCTCGGTCTATCGGGGCAAACTCTCCGGCAAAATCCATGTAAATAACCAACCGAACGGAGCGGTACTGCGGGAAGGCTGACTGGAGCTGCCTCTTCTGCTGAGGTCCCAGCCGAGCGTGGAAATCCCTGGGTATTTATACCCTTACAAACTATTCACCCACCCCTCTACGCTGCGATTGCATCCAATAGCGATAGTCGAGTCTCTGGTCTTCTTGCTTCTCAGCGGATCCTGTGCGCTGACCTCGCGCTGGACTCGGCTCTGCGCAGCCGTAGATTCGGTTTACGGTCCGTAGGAGCTTCCCGACGGCCTCGAATGTGGCATTTTTGGCGACAGAAGCCTATTCCTGCGGGAACGTGTAAAGCGCGCCTTATGGGATGGGTGACGATCGGAGTCTGTAGCTGCTTTTGTTACCATCGAGTAAAGGCTATAATTATGAGTGCTACATAGCCTAACAAAACGCCTTTCTATAAGTGACTCATATTGACAATGTGGTCACCTGCAAAGAAAAAAACCAAAAAGATTTCATTAAAACAGGCTTTGTCTATGAAATAACAGCACACCACAGACAACACTAATCATCAATGGTCTCTGTAACGACTGCAAAACACCACTAAAAGGACTTACGACTCCCCTGCCCCCAGCTACTGCGTCCCAGATGACTTCTGGCTATACATTTTAACACATCAACAGATTAACCGTGGACTCCTAGAGCTCATTCCACCCGCCCCTGACTCCACACCGCCGGGCAGAGCAGCTCCGAGCCGAACGTGCACGTGCGCAGACAAACGTGCCACAGAACGTTACAGGCGACATCATGTCAACAACACCAACAACACCCAACAATGGGAACAACTCCCAATCAGAGAGGCATCGATCAAAAAAACCTGCAGGGGGGCACTGGTGTGGCGAGGAGCCTCCACTACAACCCCAGAAAACAAAGGAGCCGAAAGTCACGGCCCCTTATAAGACGGCGGCACTGGCGCGCACACACACACAGAGGAGACGGCGGCACTGGCGCGCACACACACACAGAGGAGACGGCGGCACTGGCGCGCACACACACACAGAGGAGACGGCGGCACTGGCGCGCACACACACACAGAGGAGACGGCGGCACTGGCGCGCACACACACACAGCGGAGACGGGGGCACTGGCGCGCACACACACACAGCGGAGACGGGGGCACTGGCGCGCACACACACACAGCGGAGACGGGGGCACTGGCGCGCACACACACACAGAGGAGACGGGGGCACTGGCGCGCACACACACACAGAGGAGACGGGGGCACTGGCGCGCACACACACACAGAGGAGACGGGGGCACTGGCGCGCACACACACACAGAGGAGACGGCGGCACTGGCGCGCACACACACACAGAGGAGACGGCGGCACTGGCGCGCACACACACAGAGGAGACGGCGGCGCTACTTAAAACCTTCAAGACGCTGGGAAGAAGTGCCAGTCCCTTAGACTGGAGGGGTACAGAGCAGAGCTGCCGATGCAGCCCAGAATTACACCATAAAACACAACTGAGTAGAAACATCCAAAATGCAAAAACCATCCACGCTTTCAGCTGCTGATACAAGAAAACTGGGACCTGATTGGCGCTACGCCAACTGGCACCGGCGTTCCGGATCCCGGGATGGTGCCCGGGATGCCTGTCGGGTCCCTCAAGCGCGATGAGAGCCCGGGACCGTCTGGCAGGCACAATGCAAGCCTCCCGACCTGCAATACAACACTGACACTAGGCTGGAGCTGCCCTGCCCAGGACACCCTGGCATCGCACTGTGAAGTTCCCTGCCCAAAAGGGACTGTTCCTGGAACACCCTTGCCCCAAAGAGAACTTTACCCCCCTCCCGGCAGTTCCCAACCCCTACCCAGCCCTCCAGCCTCCACTTATCTTTCAGAGGGCCAAGAGACTGAATCCATCTTCAACAGAGGAAAACACCACATATGCTGATGGAGATCTTCCTGCATCACCAAGTTCCTCCTCAACATCTGCAATAACACAAGAAAACACACACTCACTAAGCAAAGCCAGCACACAATATAAAGGCACAAGGCACATCTTCCCTCTGACACCACGCACCGACCCACCTGCTTACGGCGCTCTGCTCGGCTCTTCCGTCGCTCTTTCGTGCCATGTTGTCCCTCTGCATCTGAAATCAAGGTATTCAACAAGTCACTGAGATGCTCATCAACAGCTTGACCATTCCACAGGTCTGTTTTCTATTCAGGAATCCCACCAGAAGCTCTAATTGAGTCCCTAAAACACTGGGGAACAGACTGCCAGCTCCCCTGCCCACAGCTACTGCATCCCAGATGACCGCACAACCTTTGCCTACACAACTGAATCTGTCAACAGATTAACCGTGGACTCCTAGAGCTCACTCCACCCGCCCCTGACTCCACACCGCCGGGCAGAGCAGCTCCGAGCCGAACGTGCACGTGCGCAGTCAAACTCGCCACAGAACGCTATGGACTACACGACCGCAATGGCACCAAAAACACTCCGCAACGACAGCGACACCAAAACCAGAGAAGGCATCAATCCAAATGCCCTGCAGGGAGGCAGTGATGAGGCAAGGAGGCTCTTCTGCAACCCCAGGAAAAAGGAGCCCAACGTCACGGCCCCTTATGAGACGGCGACGGCACTGGCGCCCACACACACAGAGACGGCGGCGGCACTGGAGCCCACACACACAGAGACGGCGGTACAACCTAAGAACTTCTTCCCAGCATCTTGAAGTGCCAGTCCCTTAGACTGGAGGGGTAGAGAGCAGAGCTGCTGAAGCAGCCCAGAATGACACCATAGGTCACTGCTGACCAGAAATGCCCAAAATGCAAGCACCGTCCACGCTTTTGGCTGATGATACAAGAATCCAGCACCCGATTGGCTCTACACCAATTAACACCAGCATTCCGGATCCCGGGATGGCACCTGAGAGGCCCGTTGGGCCCCCGGAGTACAGCGAGACCCCGGGATCGTCTGACAGGTGCAAGGCAGGCTTCCCGAACTACACGACAACGCAGACGCAGGCTGGAGCTGCCCTGCCCGGCACGTGCTGGCATCGCACTGTAAAGTTCCCTAGGTCCTTTACCCACCCCAAGAGGACTTTTCCTGGACAGCCCTTCTCCTTATCACAACTTTACCCGCCTCCCTGCGATTCCCGGCCCCTTCCCAGCCCCTGTGCCTCCACTTATCTTTCAGAGGGCCGAGGGACCAAATCCACCTTCGACAGAGAAAACGCCACGTGCGCTAACGGAGATGTTCCTGCATTGCCGGGTTCCTCTTCAACATCTACAGTAACACGGGAAAACACACGCTCACTAAGCCGTACCAGCATACGGTATCGCGGGGTAAACACCAACTCCTTCCGCGACACCCACCTCCTAAGTTCCTTGGCGTTCTGTTCGGCGCGTCGTGCCACGGGTGCGGTCACAAACCCTCATTGCTCGTGGCACCTAAGACATTGGGAAACAAAAGAACTGTAGGGCTTGGAGCGAGTCCCCAGCCTCACGCTCCTTCTCGCCCACACCCCGGCTCACCAGAAACGCTCCTCCGAGTCCAAAGGGCCCAAAAGGAGCCTGCAAAACAAGAAGGAAATGCTGAACCGAGACACCGGGCTCCTTGACACCCACCACCGCCTCACCTTCTCGGCTGCTGGTCGGCGTGCAGCTTCGCCCCTCCGAGCTGGTCCGCGGCACCTGCAAAAACAAAGGCATCTGCTCCGACGCTGCCTGAAAACAGCCTGCCCACAGACAATTCCATCTCCCGCTCCTTTACCTTGGCCGCTCGCCCACCTGGCTGCCTTTGCTTTTGACTGCAACGCTGTTGACCACAGAGGTTCAGCTACCACCTGTAAAACACAACCAAAGGATGCTCATACCTGCACCGGCAACACAAGACCTGAAATGAGCTGCTGCTTTGGCCCAGCACTCGTTCCTCACCTTGCCCAAGGAGCTGCAGTGCCGATACCCAGCTTTCCTCTTTGTTTAACACCTGTAAAACAGACAAACAACCCAACTTAGATAAAGACAGAGGGCACATCTTCCCTCTGACACCACGCACCGACCCACCTGCTTACGGCGCTCTGCTCGGCTCTTCCGTCGCTCTTTCGTGCCATGTTGTTCCTCTGCATCTGAAATCAAGGTATTCAACAAGTCACTGAGATGCTCATCAACAGCTTGACCATTCCACAGGTCTGCTTTCTATTCAGGAATCCCACCAGAAGCTCTAATTGAGTCCCTAAAACACTGGGGAACAGACTGCCAGCTCCCCTGCCCACAGCTACTGCATCCCAGATGACCGCACAACCTTTGCCTACACAACTGAATCTGTCAACAGATTAACCGTGGACTCCTAGAGCTCACTCCACCCACCCCTGACTCCACACCGCCGGGCAGAGCAGCTCCGAGCCGAACGTGCACGTGCGCAGTCAAACACGCCACAGAACGCTATGGACGACACGACCGCAATGGCACTAAAAACACTCCGCAACGACAGCGACACCAAAACCAGAGAAGGCATCAATCCAAATGCCCTGCAGGGAGGCAGTGATGAGGCAAGGAGCCTCTTCTGCAACCCCAGGAAAAAGGAGCTGAACATCACAGTCCCTTATGAGACGGCGGCACCGGCGCACACACACACAGAGGAGACGGCGGCACAACCTAAGAACTTCTTCCCAGCATCTTGAAATGCCAGTCCCTAGGACTGGAGGGGTAGAGAGCAGAGCTGCTGATGCAGCCCAGAATGACACCATAAATCACAACTGACCAGAAACATCCAAAATGCAAGCACCATCCACGCTTTTGGCTGATGATACAAGAATCCAGCACCCAATTGGCACTACGCCAATTAGCACCAGCATTCCGGATCCCGGGATGGCACCTGAGAGGCCCATTGGGCCCCTGGAGCACAGCGAGACCCCGGGATCGTCTGACAGACGCAAGGCAGGCATCCCGAGCTACACGACAACGCAGACGCAGGCTGGAGCTGCCCTGCCCGGCACATGCTGGCATCGCACTGTAAAGTTCCCTGGGCCCTTAACCCACCCAAAGGGGACTTTTCCTGGACAGGGAAAGCCCTTATCAGAACTTTACCCCCATCCCTGCGATTCCCGGCCCCTTCCCAGCCCCCGTGCCTCCACTTATCTTTAAGAGGGCCAAGGGACCGAATCCACCTTCGACAGAGAAAACGCCACGTGCGCTAATGGAAATGTTCCTGCATTGCCGGGGTCCTCTTCAACATCTACAGTAACACAGGAAAACACACGCTCACTAAGCCATGCCAGCATACGGTATCGCGGGGTAAACGCCGACTCCTCCCGCAACACCCACCTGCTCCTAAGTTCCTCGGCGTTCCGTTCGGTGCGTCGTGTCACGGGTGCGGTCACAAACCCTCATCGCTCGTAACGCCTAAGACAGCGAGAAACAAAAGAACTGTAGGGCTTGGAGCGTGTCCCCAGCCCCACGCTCCTCCTTGCCCATACCCCGGTTCACCAGAAACGCTCCTCCGAGTCCAAAGGGCCCAAAAGGAGCCTGCAAAACAAGAAGGAAACGCTGAACCGAGTCACCGGGCGACACCGGGCTCCTCGACACCCACAGCCGCCTCACCTTCTCGGCTGCTGGTCGGTGTGCGGCTTCGCCCCTCCGAGCTGGTCCACGGCACCTGCGAGAACAAAGGCACCTGCTCAGACGCTGCTCAAAAACAGCCCGCCCGTAGACGTGCCCGTCTCCAGCTCCTTTACCTTGGCCGCTCTCTCACCTGCCTGCCCATCCTTGCTTTTGACTGCAACGCCGTTGACCACAGAGGTTCAGCTGCCACCTGTAAAACACAACCCAATGACGCTCATACCTGCACTGGCAACACGGGACCTGAAACGAGCTCCTGCTTCGGCCCGACGCTCGTTGTTCACCTTGCCCGAGGAGTTGCGGTGCTAATACCCAGGTTTCCTCTTCGCTTCTATGAAAGAGACAAATGACCAAACTTACATAGAGCCACACGGCACATCTTCCCGCTGGCATCACACACCGACCCACCTGCTTATGGCGCGCTGCTCACCTCTTCTGTTGCTCTTTCGAACCAAGTCATCCCTCTACCTCTGAAATCAAGGTATTCAACAAGTCACCCAGACGCTCATCAACAGCTTGACCATTCCACAGGTTTGCTTTCTATTCAGGAATCCCACCCGACACTCTAATTGAGTCCCTAAAACACTGGGGAACGGACTGCCAGCTCCCCTGCCCACAGCTACTGCATCCCAGATGACCGCACAACCTTTGCCTACACAACTGAATCTGTCAACAGATTAACCGTGGACTCCTAGAGCTCACTCCACCTGCCCCTGACTCCACACCACCGGGCAGAGCAGCTCCGAGCCGAACGTGCACGTACGCAGACAAACGTGCCACAGAACGTTACAGGCGACATCATGTCAACAACACCAACAACACCCAACAATGGGAACAACTCCCAATCAGAGAGGCATCGATCAAAAAAACCTGCAGGGGGGCACTGGTGTGGCGAGGAGCCTCCACTGCAACCCCAGAAAACAAAGGAGCCGAACGTCACGGCCCCTTATAAGACGGCGGCACTAGCGCACACACACACACAGAGGAGACGGCGGCACTGGCGCGCACACACACAGAGGAGACGGCGGCACTGGCGCGCACACACACAGAGGAGACGGCGGCACTGGCGCGCACACACACAGAGGAGACGGCGGCACTGGCGCGCACACACACAGAGGAGACGGCGGCACTGGCGCGCACACACACACAGAGGAGACGGCGGCACTGGCGCGCACACACACAGAGGAGACGGCGGCACTACTTAAAACCTTCAAGACGCTGGGAAGAAGTGCCAGTCCCTTAGACTGGAGGGGTACAGAGCAGAGCTGCCGATGCAGCCCAGAACTACACCATAAAACACAACTGAGCAGAAACATCCAAAATGCAAAAACCATCCACGCTTTCAGCTGCTGATACAAGAAAACAGGGACCTGATTGGCGCTATGCCAACTGGCACCGGCGTTCCGGATCCCGGGATGGTGCCCGGGATGCCTGTCGGGTCCCTCAAGCGCGATGAGAGCCCGGGACCGTCTGGCAGGCACAATGCAAGCCTCCCGACCTGCAATACAACACTGACACTAGGCTGGAGCTGCCCTGCCCAGGACACCCTGGCATCGCACTGTGAAGTTCCCTGCCCAAAAGGGACTGTTCCTGGAACACCCTTGCCCCAAAGAGAACTTTACCCCCCTCCCGGCAGTTCCCAACCCCTACCCAGCCCTCCAGCCTCCACTTATCTTTCAGAGGGCCAAGAGACTGAATCCATCTTCAACAGAGGAAAACACCACATGTGCTGATGGAGATCTTCCTGCATCACCAAGTTCCTCCTCAACATCTGCAATAACACAAGAAAACACACACTCACTAAGCAAAGCCAGCACACAATATAAAGGCACAAGGCACATCTTCCCTCTGACACCACGCACCGACCCACCTGCTTACGGCGCTCTGCTCGGCTCTTCTGCCGCTCTTTTGTGCCATGTTGTCCCTCTGCATCTGAAATCAAGGTATTCAACAAGTCACCCAGATGCTCATCAGCAGCTTGACCATTGCACAGGTCTGCTTTCTATTCCAGAATCCCACCGGACACTCTAATTGAGTCCCTAAAACACTAGGGAATGGACAGCCAGCTCCCCTGCCCACAGCTACTGCATCCCAGATGACCGCACAACCTTTGCCTACACAACTGAATCTGTCAACAGATTAACCGTGGACTCCTAGAGTTCACTCCACCCGCCCCTGACTCCACACCGCCGGGCAGAGCAGCTCCGAGCCGAACGTGCACGTGCGCAGACAAACGCGTCACAGAACGCTATGGACTACACGACCGCAACGGCACCGCAACGCTCTGCAACGACAGAGACGCCAAAACCAGAGACGGCATCAATCAAAATGCCCTGCAGGGAGGCAGTGATGAGGCAAGGAGCCTCTTCTGCAACCCCAGGAAAAAGGAGCCCAACGTCACGGCCCCTTATGAGACGGCGACGGCACTGGCGCCCACACACACAGAGACGGCGGCACAACCTAAGAACTTCTTCCCAGCATCTTGAAGTGCCAGTCCCTTAGACTGGAGGGGTAGAGAGCAGAGCTGCTGAAGCAGCCCAGAATGACACCATAGGTCACTGCTGACCAGAAATGCCCAAAATGCAAGCACCGTCCACGCTTTTGGCTGATGATACAAGAATCCAGCACCCGATTGGCTCTACACCAATTAACACCGGCATTCCGGATCCCGGGATGGCACCTGAGAGGCCCGTTGGGCCCCCGGAGTACAGCGAGACCCCGGGATCGTCTGACAGGTGCAAGGCAGGCTTCCCGAGCTACGCGACAACGCAGACGCAGGCTGGAGCTGCCCTGCCCGGCACGTGCCGGCATCGCACTGTAAAGTTCCCTAGGTCCTTTACCCACCCCAAGAGGACTTTTCCTGGGCAGCCCTTCCCCTTATCACAACTTTACCTGCCTCCCTGCGATTCCCGGCCCCTTCCCAGCCCCTGTGCCTCCACTTATCTTTCAGAGGGCTGAGGGACCGAATCCACCTTCGACAGAAAAAACGCCACGTGCGCTAACAGAGATGTTCCTGCATCGCCAGGTTCCTCTTCAACATCTACAGTAACACGGGAAAACACACGCTTACTAAGTCGTGTCAGCACACGGTATCGCAGGGTAAACGCCAACTCCTTCCACAACACCCACCTCCTAAGTTCCTTGGCGTTCTGTTCGGCGCGTCGTGCCACGGGTGCGGTCACAAACCCTCATTGCTCGTGGCACCTAAGACATTGGGAAACAAAAGAACTGTAGGGCTTGGAGCGAGTCCCCAGCCTCACGCTCCTCCTCGCCCATACCCCGGCTCACCAGAAATGCTCCTCTGAGTCCAAAGAGCCCAAAAGGAGCCTGCAAAACAAGAAGGAAATGCTGAACCGAGACACCGGGCTCCTTGACACCCACCACCGCCTCACCTTCTCGGCTGCTGGTCGGCGTGCAGCTTCGCCCCTCCGAGCTGGTCCGCGGCACCTGCAAAAACAAAGGCATCTACTCCGACGCTGCCTGAAAACGGCCTGCCCACAGACAATTCCATCTCCCGCTCCTTTACCTTGGCCGCTCGCCCACCTGGCTGCCTTTGCTTTTGACTGCAACGCTGTTGACCACAGAGGTTCAGCTACCACCTGTAAAATACAACCAAAGGATACTCATACCTGCACTGGCAACACAAGACCTGAAATGAGCTGCTGCTTTGGCCCAGCACTCGTTCCTCACCTTGCCCGAGGAGCTGCAGTGCCGATACCCAGCTTTCCTCTTTGTTTCACACCTGTAAAACAGACAAACAACCCAACTTAGATAAAGACAGAGGGCACATCTTCCCTCTGACACCACGCACCGACCCACCTGCTTACGGCGCTCTGCTCGGCTCTTCCGTCGCTCTTTCGTGCCATGTTGTCCCTCTGCATCTGAAATCAAGGTATTCAACAAGTCACTGAGATGCTCATCAACAGCTTGACCATTCCACAGGTTTGCTTTCTATTCAGGAATCCCACCAGAAGCTCTAATTGAGTCCCTAAAACACTGGGGAACAGACTGCCAGCTCCCCTGCCCACAGCTACTGCATCCTAGATGACTGTACAACCTTTGCCTACACAGTTGAATCTGTCAACAGATTAACCGTGGACTCCTAGAGCTCACTCCACCCGCCCCTGACTCCACACCGCCGGGCAGAGCAGCTCCGAGCCGAACGTGCACGTGCGCAGTCAAACACGCCACAGAACGCTATGGACGACACGACCGCAATGGCACTAAAAACACTCCGCAAAGACAGCGACACCAAAACCAGAGAAGGCATCAATCCAAATGCCCTGCAGGGAGGCAGTGATGAGGCAAGGAGCCTCTTCTGCAACCTCAGGAAAAAGGAGCTGAACATCACAGTCCCTTATGAGACGGCAGCACCGGCGCACACACACACAGAGGAGACGGCGGCACAACTTAAGAACTTCTTCCCAGCATCTTGAAATGCCAGTCCCTAGGACTGGAGGGGTAGAGAGCAGAGCTGCTGATGCAGCCCAGAATGACACCATAAATCACAACTGACAAGAAACATCCAAAATGCAAGCACCATCCACGCTTTTGGCTGATGATACAATAATCCAGCACCCAATTGGCACTACGCCAATTAGCACCGGCATTCCGGATCCTGGGATGGCACCTGAGAGGCCCGTTGGGCCCCCGGAGCACAGCGAGACCCCGGGATCGTCTGACAGGCACGAGGCGGGCTTCCCGAACTACACGACAACAGGCGCCGGCTGGAGCTGCCCTGCCCGGCAGATGCTGGCATCGCACCGTAACGTTCCCTGACCCCTTATCTGCCCGAAGGGGACCGCTCCTAGACTGCGCTTTTCTGTCTGAGAACTTTAATCGCACCCTGCGATTCCCAGGCCCTTCCCAGCCCTTCTACCTCCACTTATCTTTTAGAGGGCTGAGGGATCGAATCCACCTTCGACAGAGGAAAACGCCACGTGGGCTAACGGAGATCTTCCCGCAGTTGTCGCTTTCTCCATCGTCGCCTACAGTAAGGAAAGCGAGAACACGCACGCTATCGAGCCCCCAAATAATATTTATCCATAGTAGCCTACGGTTCGTTGCTCACATTGGCTGAGTTCTGGGAAGTACATTTGAATGATCCACCGGGGGCCGCCGCACGCTGCTAAGGTTCTGGAGACAAGACTCTCTTCCAGGAGAAGAGATTACATTAACAACTATTAATACAGCAATACAAACCAAAAAACAACACTCCCTCTCCATTGTAGTCAGGAATCTTGGGAAAATGCAAAGCACCTGGAAATGAATCAACAAAAGAAACATAACAACAAACAACTTTTCTACTACAGCTGTTGTTAAACCTTCGCTGTTCCTGAAGCTCTTACGTCAAACAGGCACCTCTGCTTGTCCAAAGACATCTGCCCATTTGGATTAAACATCTCAAAAGCTGCTGGCTGCTGAAGGAGCAGCAGAAAACCACCACTGAAGAGGCTCTGGAGCAGAATGAGCTCCCTGCCTGGGGACCGGGGCTCAAATACCCAGGGCTCCGCCCACCCCTTCCCACAAACCCCTGGGAAAGGGGCGGGGTCATTCACCCCAGACCTCCTCACCACCCTTATCAAATTACCTGGAATCTCCCTGAAAATGACAGCACCTGCACTTTATTGCTGCTATTGCAGCTACAATGAGACCGAGTATGGATCTCAACTTAGTTTTTCTAGGGAACAGATAGAAAGTGAAATACAACTGCCACCACTCCATCTCCATTGTAGTCAGGAATTTTGGGAAAATGCAAAGCACCTGGAACCGAATCAATGAATGAAACATAATGACAAACAACCTTTCTACCACAGCTGCTACTGAACCTTTGCTGCTCCTGAAGCTCGTACCTCTAACAGACACCTCCACTTCTCCAAAGACATCTGCCCATGTAAATTAAACGGCTCCAAAGCTGCCGAGGGGAGGGGTCGATCATCCCAGGCCCCGCCCACCACCCTTATAAAATCACCTGGACCCTAACTAGAAATGACAGCACCTGCGGGATATTTAAGGGATTTTCTTAAGGTTGTTGTGCAGATGGGTTTCTGTTAGATAGAGATTTATTTCTGAACTGGACAAAGCGACTCCAAGACTCGCGCGAAGGCTGAAAAACAACACCTGTTATGAGAGTGAGGTAATTCTATAATAACAAGACCTGAACGTGGACGATATCTGATCAGCCGACGCGTGTTTGAAACGTGGACGCTTATTGGGAAATAACTGCGTATATAAGGAGGCTTGTCTCTGTAATAAATGGCTTCGCTTGAATTCGTATTGAGTTGCGTGGAGTCTGTGAGTTTGCGCCCTCGCAAGCGGTGACCCCGACGTGATCCCTAAGGAGAATTTACGGAAGGCGCACGACCACTGCAGGGAGCGAGCCCCAGCTGGAACGGCTCGGCTGGACCATGACCGGGACGCGGGCTGCGGGCTGCGTGACTCCCGATTGATGTCTACGGAGTGACAGAGGAGTGATAAAGGATCCAATATCGTCGCAACGGACGCCCAAAGAGGTGAGTAGCTGGGGGCGAGAGGAGATGGGGCAGAATATTTTTAAAGAAGAAGAAGAAATACTGCGGCTCCTCTTGCATATTCTCTCTAAGAGAGGGGTGAAGTATGAGGAGAGTAACCTCAAAAGATTGTTAATTTGGTGCAGAGGCAGTGGGTTTCCTGCTGACCTGTTAGGAGTTTTTCAAATAGAGACCTGGGAAAAAGTGGGAACTGTGTTGTGGAAGGCGATTAGTCGCAGTGAAAAATATATTCTCGGCCTTGTAACCACCTGTAAACTGGTAATTACTACAGTGAAGCAATTAAAACCTGGAAAGACTGTTATGAGCATTAGTGACTCAAAACTTAAACTTGAACTTGGGGATGATATGTAAAAACCTAACCCTAACCGTAAACCCTAACCCAGTGTGAAGTGGCCAGGCAGGAGGTGTGAAGTGGCCAGGGAGGAGGTGTGAAGTGGCGGGGAGGAGGTGTGTTTACCTCATTTGCATATTTAATGAGGTCGTTTTCATAATTGGGGTTTAATTTGCATAATCAGGGTCTCATTTGTTTCATATGTGTTTGGCTGTTTATTGTTTGAGTATTTCTTAGGGGTATGGTAATGTCATGTAATGGATTGGAATGTATAATTTAGTTTTCTCTTCTTTTTCCACACAAAATACCTACAAGTCTGGTGCAGCAGTAGGGCTGTGGATGCTCTAGGGGAGGACTGGAATTATTTATTTAATGTTTTTTTTTTTTTAAATCCCCTAGAGCATCCACAACCTTACTGCTGCACCTGAAGAAAAAACAACAACAAGGAAGTTTAGTTTGTATTTTATTTTTAGTTTGGCAATTTAAATAATCTGACATGCTGTCCAATAGAAACCCTGCCAGAACTGCACACGCGATCCCATTCAACCTCACCAATCGGTTCGCTCAAACTCCATCAAACACACACTCGGACAGAGTCCAGCACTCACAGAAACAAAGACTGGCACACACAGACAGACAAAGTCCGACACTCGCACACAACAGCGATAGACACCGAGTCTAACGCGCCCACACGGATGCCAAGTCCGGCACACGGACAGTGACACTGAGTCCTATGCACACACATAGACACAGCAAAGTCCAACACTCACACGGCACGGAGTCCCACACGCTCACAGACAGAGACAAGGACAAAGTCGAACGCACGCCGCACGGTGACAAATTCCCGCACGGACACCAGCGCTCCGCCCCTCCAGCCCTCCCGTGCCCTCTGATTGGCCCGCTCAGACGCGGGGGGCGGGTGGTGACCCCCAGCAGAACAAACCCTTCTATCTTGCATTGCCCTTCGCCATCACAATCGCACAGCAGTGAACTTGTAAGAGTAAAGCAGCCGTCTGACAGACACGCGCTCAGAACCAGACGAGGCTGGGGTCACACAAACGGACTTGCATTGTGGTAACATCACTTTATTTATTGCCCGCCCCGTGTTTTAAGGTGGGTTGTGCTGGAGTGGGCGGAGTCTTCAGAGGCACCGACGAATCAGGTGAGAGCGATGGTCACCTGCGGGAGGAGCTCGGCCAGGCGGGCGCAGCGATCGGGGGCGGCGGCCAAGGACGTGTCGGCCAATCGGATGCGGTGCAGCTGGGGGCAGGCGGCCAATGGGGTGAGGGCGGAAATGTCGCCAATCACTAAGGTCAGAGTCAAAGGGAGGAACCAATCAGAGCCTGACCCCAGCACCCCCAGTTCACACCAGTTCACCCCAGTTCCCTTTGATCCGGTCGCACTGATCCCCATTGACCCCCACTGACCCCTCAGTGTCTCCCAGTCCCTCCCAGTGCCCCCTTGGTTCTCATGGTTTCCATGGAGATCCAGCTCCTCCAGGTGGTGGAGGGGTGGGAAACCCTGCAGAGTTGTGACCTCATTGAGTGACAAGTCCAGAACCTGCGGAGGATGGGCAGCCGGATGCCTGGGTCCCTCCTGAACTCCTGGGTGGGTCCCCCATGAATTCCTGGGTGGGTCCCCCCCTGAACTCCTGGGTCCTTTGGGGCACTGCTGGGTCCCCTCCTGAACTCCTGGGTGGGTCCCCTCCTGAACTCTTCAGTCCCCCCTGAGCTCCTGGGGCCCCCATGATCTCCTGGTTACCCTCCTGAACTCCTGGGTCCCCCCCTGAACCCACAGTCCCCTCCTGAACTCCTGGGTGGGTCCCTCCTGAACTCCTGGGTGGGTCCCTCTTGATCTCTTGGGTGCCCTCCTGAACTCTTGGGTCCTTTGGGGCACTCCTGGGTTCCCCACTGAACTCCTGGGTCCTTGGGGCACTCCTGGGTCCCGCCCTGAACTCTTGGGTCCCCCCCTCCTGAACTCCTCTGTGGGCCCCCTCCTGAACTCCTGGGTCCCTCCTGAACTCCTGGGTCCCTCCTGAACTCTTCGGTCCTTTGGGGCACTCCTGGGTCCCCTCCTGAACTCTTCGGTCCCCCCCCGAACTCCTGGGTGGGTCCCCCCCTGAACTCCTGGGTGGGTCCCCCCCTGAACTCTTGGGTCCTTTGGGGCACTCCTGGGTCCACTCCTGAACTCCTGGGTGGGGCCCTCCTGAAATCCTGGGTCCCCTCCTGAACTCTGGATCCTTTGGGGCACTCCTGGATCCCCTCCTGAACTCTGGATCCTTTGGGGCACTCCTGGGTCCCCTCCTGAACTCTTGGGTGCTTTAGGGAACTCCTGGGTTCCCCTCAGAACTCCTGGGTTCCCCCCTGAACTCCTGGGTCCCTTGGAGCACTGCTGGGTCCCCTCCTGAACTCTTGGGTGCCCTCCTGAACTCCTGGGTCCCCTCCTGAACTCTTCGGTCCTTTGGAGCACTCCTGGGTCCCCTCCTGAACTCGTGGGTCCTTTGGGGCACTCCTGGGTCCCCTCCTGAACTCTTTTGTTTTTTGGGGCACTCCTGGGTCCCCTCAGAACTCCTGGGTCGTTTGGGCCACTGCTGGGTCCCCCCCCGGAACTCTTGGGTCCCCCCCCGGAACTCTTGGGAGCCCTCCTTAACTCCTGGGTCCTTTGGGGCACTCCTGGGTCCTTTGGGGCACTCCTGGGTTCCCTCCTCAACTGCTGGGTCCCGCACTGAGCTCTTGGGTCCCCTCCTGAACTCTGGATCCTTTGGGGCACTCCTGGGTCCCATCCTGAACTCCTGAGTCCCCTCCTGAACTCGTGGGTCCTTTGGGGCACTCCTGGGTTCCCCCCTGAACTGCTGGGTCCCTCCTGAACTGCTGGGTCCCCTCTTGAACTCATGGGTGGGTCCCCTCCTGAACTCTTCAGTCCCCCCCCGAACTCTTCAGTCCCCCCCTGAGCTCTTGGGGGCCCCCCTGATCTCCTGGGTCCCCCCCTGAACCCCCAGTCCCCTCCTGAACTCCTGGGTGGCTCCCTCCTGAACTCCTGGGTGGCTCCCTCCTGAACTCCTGGGTGGCTCCCTCCTGAACTCTTGAATGCCCTCCTTAACTCTTGGGTCCCCTCAGAACTCCTGGGTTCCCCACTGAACTCCTGGGTCCGTTGGGGCACTCCTGGGTCCCCTCAGAACGCCTGGGTTCCCCCTGAACTCCTCGGTACTTTGGGGCACTCCTGGGTTCCCTCCTGAACTCCTGGGTCCCTTGGGGCACTCTGGGGTCCCCCGCTGAAGTCCTGGGTCCTTTGGGGCACTCCTGGGTCCTGCCCTGAACTCTTGGGTGCCCTCGTGAACTTCTGTGGGGGCCCGCTCCTGAACTCCTGGGTCCCTCCTGAACTCCTGGGTGGGTCCCCCGTGAATTCCTGGGTGGGTCCCCCCCTGAACTCCTGGGTCCTTTGGGGCACTGCTGGGTCCCCTCCTGAACTCCTGGGTGGGTCCCCTCCTGAACTCTTCAGTCCCCCCTGAGCTCCTGGGGCCCCCATGATCTCCTGGTTACCCTCCTGAACTCCTGGGTCCCCCCCTGAACCCACAGTCCCCTCCTGAACTCCTGGGTGGGTCCCTCCTGAACTCCTGGGTGGGTCCCTCTTGATCTCTTGGGTCCTTTGGGGCACTCCTGGGTTCCCCACTGAACTCCTGGGTCCTTGGGGCACTCCTGGGTCCCGCCCTGAACTCTTGGGTCCCCCCCTCCTGAACTCCTGTGTGGGCCCGCTCCTGAACTCCTGGGTCCCTCCTGAACTCCTGGGTCCCTCCTGAACTCTTCGGTCCTTTGGGGCACTCCTGGGTCCCCTCCTGAACTCCTGGTCCCCCCCTGAACTCCTGGGTGGGTCCCCCCCCTGAACTCCTGGGTGGGTCCCCCCCTGAACTCCTGGGTGGGTCCCCCCCTGAACTCCTGGGTGGGTCCCCCCCTGAACTCCTGGGTGGGTCCCCCCCTGAACTCTTGGGTCCTTTGGGGCACTCCTGGGTACACTCCTGAACTCCTGGGTGGGGCCCTCCTGAAATCCTGGGTCCCCTCCTGAACTCTGGATCCTTTGGGGCACTCCTGGATCCCCTCCTGAACTCTGGATCCTTTGGGGCACTCCTGGGTCCCCTCCTGAACTCTTGGGTGCTTTAAGGAACTCCTGGGTTCCCCTCAGAACTCCTGGGTTCCCCCCTGAACTCCTGGGTCCCTTGGAGCACTCCTGGGTCCCCTCCTGAACTCGTGGGTCCTTTGGGGCACTCCTGGGTCCCCTCCTGAACTCGTGGGTCCTTTGGGGCACTCCTGGGTCCCCTTAGAACTCCTGGGTCGTTTGGGCCACTGCTGGGTCCCCCCCCGGAACTCCTGGGTCCTTTGGGGCACTCCTGGGTCCTTTGGGGCACTCCTGGGTTCCCTCCTCAACTGCTGGGTCCCGCACTGAGCTCTTGGGTCCCCTCCTGAACTCTGGATCCTTTGGGGCACTCCTGGGTCCCATCCTGAACTCCTGAGTCCCCTCCTGAACTCGTGGGTCCTTTGGGGCACTCCTGGGTTCCCCCCTGAACTGCTGTGTCCCTCCTGAACTGCTGAGTCCCCTCTTGAACTCCTGGGTGGGTCCCCCCCCGAACTCTTCAGTCCCCCCCCGAACTCTTCAGTCCCCCCCTGAGCTCTTGGGGGCCCCCCTGATCTCCTGGGTCCCCCCCTGAACCCCCAGTCCCCTCCTGAACTCCTGGGTGGCTCCCTCCTGAACTCCTGGGTGGCTCCCTCCTGAACTCCTGGGTGGCTCCCTCCTGAACTCCTGGGTGGCTCCCTCCTGAACTCTTGAATGCCCTCCTTAACTCTTGGGTCCCCTCAGAACTCCTGGGTTCCCCACTGAACTCCTGGGTCCGTTGGGGCACTCCTGGGTCCCCTCAGAACGCCTGGGTTCCCCCTGAACTCCTGGGTACTTTGGGGCACTCCTGGGTTCCCCCCTGAACTCCTGGGTCCTTTGGGGCACTCTGGGGTCCCCCGCTGAAGTCCTGGGTCCTTTGGGGCACTCCTGGGTCCCGCCCTGAACTCTTGGGTGCCCTCGTGAACTTCTGTGGGGGCCCGCTCCTGAACTCCTGGGTCCCCCCTGAACTCCTCGGTCCCCTCCTGAACTCCTGGCTGGGTCCCTCCTGAACTCCTGGGTGGGTCCCCTCCTGAACTGCTGGGTCCTTTGGGGCACTCCTGGGTGGGGCCCTCCTGAACTCCTGGGTGGGGCCCTCCTGAACTCCTGGGTGGGGCCCTCCTGAACTCCTGGGGCCCCTCCTGAACTCTGGATCCTTTGGGGCACTCCTGGGTCCCCTCCTGAACTCCTGGGTCCCCTCCTGAACTCGTGGGTCCTTTGGGGCACTCCTGGGCCCCTCCTGAACTCCTGGGTCCCCTCCGAAATCCTGGGTTCCCCCCTGAACTTCTGGGTCCTTTGGGGCACTGCTGGCTCCCCTCCTGAACTCCTGGGTACCTTGGGACACTCCTGGGTCCTTTGGGGCACTCCTGGTCCCCCTCCTGAACTCTTCGGTCCCCCCCCGAACTCCTGGGTGGGGCCCTCTTGAACTCCTGGGTGGGTCCCCTCCCGAACTCCTGGGTACTTTGGGGCACTCCTGGGTGGGACCCCTCCTGAACTCCTGGGTGGGACCCCTCCTGAACTCTGGATCCTTTGGGGCACTCCTGGGTTCCCCCCTGAACTCCTGGGTCCTTTGGTGCAGTCCTGGGTGGGACCCCTCCTGAACTCCTGGGTGGGACCCCTCCTGAACTCTGGATCCTTTGGGGCACTCCTGGGTTCCCCCCTGAACTCCTGGGTCCTTTGGGGCACTGCTGGGTCCCCTCCCGAACTCCTGGGTGGGTCCCCTCCCGAACTCCTGGGTACTTTGGGGCACTCCTGGGTCCCCTCAGAACTCCTGGGTTCCCCCCTGAAATCCTGGGTCCTTTGGTGCACTCCTGGCTGGAACCCCTCCTGAACTCCTGGGTGGGACCCCTCCTGAACTCTGGATCCTTTGGGGCACTCCTGGGTTCCCCCCTGAAATCCTGGGTCCTTTGGGGCACTGCTGGGTCCCCTCCCGAACTCCTGGTTGGGTCCCCTCCCGAAATCCTGGGTGGGTCCCTCCTGAACTCCTGGATTCACCCTGAACTCCTGGGTCCTTTGGGGCACTCCTGGGTCCTCTCCTGAACTCCTGGGTCCTCTCCTGAACTCCTGGGTCCTCTCCTGAACTCCTGGGTCCTCTCCTGAACTCCTGGGTCCCCTCCTGAACTCCTGGGTTACCCCCTGAACTCCCGGTCCCCCCCTGAACTCCTGGGTGGGTCCCCTCCCGAACTCCTGGGTGGGTCCCCTCCTGAACTCTTGGGTCCCTTCCTGAACTCTGGATCCTTTGGGGCACTCCTGGGTCCCCTCCTGAAGACTGGATCCTTTGGGGTGCTCCTCGGTCCCCTCCTGAACTTCTGGGTCTCCTCCTGAACATCTGGGTCCCCTCCGAACTCCTGGGTTCCCCCCTGAACTCCTGGGTCCTTTGGGGCACTCCTGGATCCCCTCCGAACTCCTGGGTTCCCCCCTGAACTCCTGGGTCCTTTGGGGCACTGCTGGGTTCCCTCCTGAACTCCTGGGTACCTTGGGGCACTCCTGGGTCCTTTGGGGCACTCCTGGTTCACCTTCTGAACCCTTCGGTCCCCCCCCGAACTCCTGGGTGGGGCCCTCTTGAACTCCTGGGTGGGGCCCTCTTGAAATCCTGGGTGGGGCCCTCTCGAACTCCTGGGTGGGTCCCCTCCCGAACTCCTGGGTGGGTCCCCTCCCGAACTCCTGGGTCCCTTCCTGAACTCTGGATCCTTTGGGGTACTCCTCGGTCCCCTCCTGAATTTCTGGGTTCCCCACTGAACTCCTGGGTCCTTGGGGCACTCCTGGGTCCCGCCCTGAACTCTTGGGTCCCCCCCTCCTGAACTCCTGTGTGGGCCCGCTCCTGAACTCCTGGGTCCCTCCTGAACTCCTGGGTCCCTCCTGAACTCTTCGGTCCTTTGGGGCACTCCTGGGTCCCCTCCTGAACTCCTGGTCCCCTCCTGAACTTTTCGGTCCCCCCCCTGAACTCCTGGGTGGGTCCCCCCCTGAACTCCTGGGTGGGTCCCCCCTGAACTCTTGGGTCCTTTTGCGCACTCCTGGGTCCACTCCTGAACTCCTGGGTGGGGCCCTCCTGAAATCCTGGGTCCCCTCCTGAACTCTGGATCCTTTGGGGCACTCCTGGATCCCCTCCTGAACTCTGGATCCTTTGGGGCACTCCTGGGTCCCCTCCTGAACTCTTGGGTGCTTTAAGGAACTCCTGGGTTCCCCTCAGAACTCCTGGGTTCCCCCCTGAACTCCTGGGTCCCTTGGAGCACTGCTGGGTCCCCTCCTGAACTCTTGGGTGCCCTCCTGAACTCCTGGGTCCCCTCCTGAACTCTTCGGTCCTTTGGAGCACTCCTGGGTCTCCTCCTGAACTCGTGGGTCCTTTGGGGCACTCCTGGGTCCCCTCCTGAACTCTTTTGTTTTTTGGGGCACTCCTGGGTCCCCTCAGAACTCCTGGGTCGTTTGGGCCACTGCTGGGTCCCCTCCCGGAACTCTTGGGTCCCCCCCCGGAACTCTTGGGAGCCCTCCTTAACTCCTGGGTCCTTTGGGGCACTCCTGGGTCCTTTGGGGCACTCCTGGGTTCCCTCCTCAACTGCTGGGTCCCGCACTGAGCTCTTGGGTCCCCTCCTGAACTCTGGATCCTTTGGGGCACTCCTGGGTCCCATCCTGAACTCCTGAGTCCCCTCCTGAACTCGTGGGTCCTTTGGGGCACTCCTGGGTTCCCCCCTGAACTGCTGTGTCCCTCCTGAACTGCTGAGTCCCCTCTTGAACTCCTGGGTGGGTTCCCTCCTGAACTCTTCAGTCCCCCCCCGAACTCTTCAGTCCCCCCCTGAGCTCTTGGGGGCCCCCCTGATCTCCTGGGTCCCCCCCTGAACCCCCAGTCCCCTCCTGAACTCCTGGGTGGCTCCCTCCTGAACTCCTGGGTGGCTCCCTCCTGAACTCCTGGGTGGCTCCCTCCTGAACTCTTGAATGCCCTCCTGAACTCTTGGGTCCCCTCAGAACTCCTGGGTTCCCCACTGAACTCCTGGGTCTGTTGGGGCACTCCTGGGTCCCCTCAGAACGCCTGGGTTCCCCCTGAATTCCTGGGTACTTTGGGGCACTCCTGGGTTCCCCCCTGAACTCCTGGGTCCTTTGGGGCACTCTGGGGTCCCCCGCTGAAGTCCTGGGTCCTTTGGGGCACTCCTGGGTCCCGCCCTGAACTCTTGGGTGCCCTCGTGAACTTCTGTGGGGGCCCGCTCCTGAACTCCTGGGTCCCCCCTGAACTCCTGGGTCCCCCCTGAACTCCTGGGTCCTTTGGGGCACTCCTGGGTCCCCTCCTGAACTCCTCGGTCCCCTCCTGAACTCCTGGCTGGGTCCCCTCCTGAACTGCTGGGTCCTTTGGGGCACTCCTGGGTCCTCTCCTGAACTCCTGGGTCCTCTCCTGAACTCCTGGGTCCCCTCCTGAACTCCTGGTCCCCCCCTGAACTCCTGGGTGGGTCCCCTCCCGAACTCCTGGGTGGGTCCCCTCCTGAACTCTTGGGTCCCTTCCTGAACTCTGGATCCTTTGGGGCACTCCTGGGTCCCCTCCTGAAGACTGGATCCTTTGGGGTGCTCCTCGGTCCCCTCCTGAACATCTGGGTCCCCTCCGAACTCCTGGGTTCCCCCCTGAACTCCTGGGTCCTTTGGGGCACTCCTGGATCCCCTCCGAACTCCTGGGTTCCCCCCTGAACTCCTGGGTCCTTTGGGGCACTGCTGGGTTCCCTCCTGAACTCCTGGGTACCTTGGGGCACTCCTGGTTCACCTTCTGAACTCTTCGGTCCCCCCCCGAACTCCTGGGTGGGGCCCTCCCGAACTCCTGGGTGGGGCCCTCCCGAACTCCTGGGTGGGGCCCTCCCGAACTCCTGGGTGGGGCCCTCCCGAACTCCTGGGTGGGTCCCTTCCCGAACTCCTGGGTGGGTCCCCTCCCGAACTCCTGGGTCCCTTCCTGAACTCTGGATCCTTTGGGGTACTCCTCGGTCCCCTCCTGAACTCCTGGGTACCTTGGGGCACTCCTGGGTCCTCTCCTGAACTCCTGGGTCCGCTCCTGAACTCTTGGGTTACCCCCTGAACTCCTAGGTCCCCTCCTGAACTCCTGGGCGGGTCCCCTCCTGAACTCCTGGGCGGGTCCCCTCCTGAACTCCTGGGCGGGTCCCCTCCTGAACTCCTGGGCGGGTCCCCTCCTGAACTCCTGGGAGGGTCCCCTCCTGAAGTCCTGGGAGGGTCCCCTCCTGAACTCTGGATCCTTTGGGGTACTCCTGGGTCCACTCCTGAACTCTTGGGTCTTTGGTGAACTCTTGGGTCCCCTCAGAACTCCTAGGTCCTTTGGGGCACTGCTGGGTCCCCTCCCGAACTCCTGGGTGGGTCTCTCCTGAACTCCTGGGTCCCCTCCTGAACTCTTGGGTACTTTGGGGCACTCCTGGGTCCCCTCAAAACGCCTGGGTTCCCCCTGAACTCCTGGGTACTTTGGGGCACTCCTGGGTTCCCCCCTGAACTCCTGGGTCCTTTGGGGCACTGCTGGGTCCCCTCCTGAACTCCTGGGTCCTTTGGGGCACTCCTGGGTCCTCTCCTGAACTCCTGGGTCCGCTCCTGAACTCTTGGGTTACCCCCTGAACTCCTAGGTCCCCTCCTGAATTCTTCAGTCCCTCCCTGAACTCCTGGTCCCCTCCTGAACTCCTGGGCGGGTCCCCTCAGAACTCCTGGGCGGGTCCCCTCCTGAACTCCTGGGCGGGTCCCCTCCTGAACTCTGGATCCTTTGGGGCACTCCTGGTCCCCCTCCTGAACTCCTGAATGGGTCCCCTCCTGAAGTCCTGGGTGGGTCCCGCCATAAACTCCTGGGTGGGTCCCTCCTGAACTTTTGGGTCCTTTGGGGCACTGCTGGGTCCCCTCCTGAACTCCTGGGTGGGTCCCCTCCCGAACTCCTGGGTACTTTGGGGCACTCCTGGGTACCCTCAGAACGCCTGGGTCCCCTACTGAACTCCTGGGTCCCCTCCGAACTCCTGTGTTCCCCCCTGAACTCCTGGGTCCTTTGGGGCACTCCTGGATCCCCTCCGAACTCCTGGGTTCCCCCCTGAACTCCTGGGTCCCTTGGAGCACTGCTGGGTCCCCTCCCGAACTCCTGGGTGGGTCCCTCCTGAACTCCTGGGTGGGTCCCTCCCGAACTCCTGGGTCCCCTCCTGAACTCTTGGGTACTTTGGGGCACTCCTGGGTCCCCTCAGAACGCCTGGGTTCCCCCTGAACTCCTGGGTACTTTGGGGCACTCCTGGGTTCCCCCCTGAACTCCTGGGTCCTTTGGGGCACTGCTGGGTCCCCTCCTGAACTCCTGGGTCTTTTGGGGCACTGCTGGGTCCCCTCCTGAACTCCTGGGTCTTTTGGGGCACTCCTGGGTCCCCTCCTGAACTCCTGGGTCCTTTGGGGCACTCCTGGGTCCTCTCCTAACTCCTGGGTCCCCTCCTGAACTCCTGGGTACCTTGGGGCACTCCTGGGTCCGCTCCTGAACTCTTGGGTTACCCCCTGAACTCCTTGGCGGGTCCCCTCCTGAAGTCCTGGGCGGGTCCCCTCCTGAAGTCCTGGGCGGGTCCCCTCCTGAAGTCCTGGGCGGGTCCCCTCCTGAAGTCCTGGGCGGGTCCCCTCCTGAAGTCCTGGGCGGGTCCCCTCCTGAAGTCCTGGGCGGGTCCCCTCCTGAAGTCCTGGGAGGGTCCCCTCCTGAAGTCCTGGGAGGGTCCCCTCCTGAACTCTGGATCCTTTGGGGCACTCCTGGGTCCACTCCTGAACTCTTGGGTCTTTGGTGAACTCTTGGGTCCCCTCAGAACTCCTAGGTCCTTTGGGGCACTGCTGGGTCCCCTCCCGAACTCCTGGGTGGGTCCCTCCCGAACTCCTGGGTGGGTCCCTCCCGAACTCCTGGGTGGGTCCCTCCCGAACTCCTGGGTGGGTCTCTCCTGAACTCCTGGGTCCCCTCCTGAACTCTTGGGTACTTTGGGGCACTCCTGGGTCCCCTCAGAACGCCTGGGTTCCCCCTGAACTCCTGGGTACTTTGGGGCACTCCTGGGTTCCCCCCTGAACTCCTGGGTCCTTTGGGGCACTGCTGGGTCCCCTCCTGAACTCCTGGGTCCTTTGGGGCACTCCTGGGTCCTCTCCTGAACTCCTGGGTCCGCTCCTGAACTCTTGGGTTACCCCCTAAACTCCTAGGTCCCCTCCTGAATTCTTCAGTCCCTCCCTGAACTCCTGGTCCCCTCCTGAACTCCTGGGCGGGTCCCCTCAGAACTCCTGGGCGGGTCCCCTCCTGAACTCCTGGGCGGGTCCCCTCCTGAACTCTGGATCCTTTGGGGCAATCCTGGGTCCCCTCCTGAACTCTTGGGTCCTTTGGGGCACTCCTGGTCCCCCTCCTGAACTCCTGAATGGGTCCCCTCCTGAAGTCCTGGGTGGGTCCCGCCATAAACTCCTGGGTGGGTCCCTCCTGAACTTTTGGGTCCTTTGGGGCACTGCTGGGTCCCCTCCTGAACTCCTGGGTGGGTCCCCTCCCGAACTTTTGGGTACTTTGGGGCACTCCTGGGTACCCTCAGAACGCCTGGGTCCCCTACTGAACTCCTGGGTCCCTTGGAGCACTGCTGGGTCCCCTCCCGAACTCCTGGGTGGGTCCCTCCTGAACTCCTGGGTGGGTCCCTCCCGAACTCCTGGGTCCCCTCCTGAACTCTTGGGTACTTTGGGGCACTCCTGGGTCCCCTCAGAACGCCTGGGTTCCCCCTGAACTCCTGGGTACTTTGGGGCACTCCTGGGTTCCCCCCTGAAGTCCTGAGTCCTTTGGGGCACTGCTGGGTCCCCTCCTGAACTCCTGGGTCCTTTGGGGTACTGCTGGGTCCCCTCCTGAACTCCTGGGTCTTTTGGGGCACTCCTGGGTCCCCTCCTGAACTCCTGGGTCATTTGGGGCACTCCTGGGTCCTCTCCTAACTCCTGGGTCCCCTCCTGAACTCCTGGGCGGGTCCCCTCCTGTTCTCTTGGGTCCCCTCCTGAACTCTTGGGTACTTTGGGGCACTCCTGGGTCCCCTCAGAACGCCTGGGTCCCCTCCTGAACTCCTGGGTCCCCTCCGAACTCCTGTGTTCGCCCCTGAACTCCTGGGTCCTTTGGGGCACTGATGGGTCCGCTCCTGAACTCCTGGGTGGGTCCCTCCAGAACTCCTGGGTGGGTCCGTCTCGAACTCCTGGGTCCCCTCCTGAACTCTTGGGTACTTTGGGGCACTCCTGGGTCCCCTCAGAACGCCTGGGTTCCCCCCTGAACTCCTGGGTCCTTTGGGGCACTCCTGGTCCCCCTCCTGAACTCCTGAATGGGTCCCTCCTGAAGTCCTGGGTGGGTCCCGCCATGAAGTCCTGGCTGGGTCCCGCCATGAAGTCCTGGGTGGGTCCCTAATGAACTCTTGGGTCCCCTCCTGAACTCTGGGTCCTTTGGGGCACTCCTGGGTCCCCTCCTGAACTCTGGATCCTTTGGGGCACTCCTGAGTTCCCCCATGAACTCCTGGTTCCTTTGGGGCACTCCTGGGTCCCCTCAGAACTCCTGGGTTCCCCCCTGAACTCCTGGGTCCTTTGGGGCACTCCTGGTCCCCCTCCTGAACTCTTCGGTCCCCCACTGAACTCCTGGGTCCTTTGGGGCACTCCTGGGTCCCCTCCTGAGCTCCTGGGTCCCCTCCTGAACTCCTGGGTCCTTTGGGGCACTGCTGGGTCCCCTCCCGAACTCCTGGGTGGGTCCCCTCCCGAACTCCTGGGTGGGTCCCCTCCCGAACTCCTGGGTGGGTCCCCTCCCGAACTCCTGGGTACTTTGAGGCACTCTTGGGTCCTTTCAGAACGCCTGGGTCCCCTCCTGAACTCCTGGGTCCTTTGGGGCACTGCTGGGTCCCCTCCTGAACTCTGGATCCTTTGGGGCACTCTTGGGTACACTCCTGAACTCCTGGGTGGGGCCCTCCCGAAATCCTGGGTCCCCTCCTGAACTCTGGATCCTTTGGGGCACTCCTGGATCCCCTCCTGAACTCTGGATCCTTTGGGGCACTCCTGGGTCCCCTCCTGAACTCTTGGGTGCTTTAAGGAACTCCTGGGTTCCCCTCAGAACTCCTGGGTTCCCCCCTGAACTCCTGGGTCCCTTGGAGCACTGCTGGGTCCCCTCCTGAACTCTTGGGTTACCCCCTGAACTCCTAGGTCCCCTCCTGAATTCTTCAGTCCCTCCCGAACTCCTGGGCGGGTCCCTCCCGAACTCCTGGGCGGGTCCCTCCCGAACTCCTGGGCGGGTCCCTCCCAAACTCCTGGGCGGGTCCCTCCCAAACTCCTGGGCGGGTCCCTCCCAAACTCCTGGGCGGGTCCCTCCCAAACTCCTGGGTGCCCTCCTGATCTCCTGGGTGCCCTTCTGAACTCTTGGGTCCCCTCAGAACTCCTGGGTCCTTTGGGGCACTCCTGCTCCCCCTCCTGAACTCTTCGGTCCCCCACTGAACTCCTGGGTCCTTTGGGGCACTACTGGGTCCCCTCCTGAACTCTCGATCCTTTGGGGCACTCCTGGGTCCCCTCCTAAGCTCTTGGGTCCTTTGGGGAACTCTTGGGTCCCCTCAGAACTCCTGGGTTCACCCTGAACTCCTGGGTCCTTTGGGGCTCTGCTGGGTCCCGTCCCGAACTCCTGGGTGGGTCCCCTCCCGAACTCCTGGGTGGGTCCCCTCCCGAACTCCTGGGTGGGTCCCCTCCCGAACTCCTGGGTGGGTCCCCTCCCGAACTCTGGATCATTTGGGGCACTCCTGGGTCCTCTCCTGAAGACTGGATCCTTTGGGGTACTCCTCGGTCCCCTCCTGAACTTCTGGGTCCCCTCCTGAACATCTAGGTCCCCTCCGAACTCCTGGGTTCCCCCCTGAACTCCTGGGTCCTTTGGGGCACTCCTGGATCCCCTCCGAACTCCTGGGTTCCCCCCTGAACTCCTGGGTCCTTTGGGGCACTGCTGGGTCCCCTCCTGAACTCCTGGGTACCTTGGGGCACTCCTGGGTCCTTTGGGGCACTCCTGGTCCGCCTTCTGAACTCTTCGGTCGCCCTCTTGAACTCCTGGGTGGGGCCCTCTTGAACTCCTGGGTGGGTCCCCTCCTGAACTCTTGGGTCCTTTGGGGCACTCCTGGGTCCCCTCCTGAACTCCTGGGTACCTTGGGACACTCCTGGGTCCTTTGGGGCACTCCTGGTCCCCCTCCTGAACTCTTCGGTCCCCCCCCGAAATCCTGGGTGGGGCCCTCTTGAACTCCTGGGTGGGTCCCCTCCCGAACTCATGGGTGGGTCCCCTCCCGAACTCTTGGGTCCCTTCCTGAACTCTGGATCCTTTGGGGCACTCCTGGGTCCCCTCCTGAAGACTGGATCCTTTGGGGTACTCCTCGGTCCCCTCCTGAACTTCTGGGTTCCCCCCTGATCTCCTGGGTCCTTTGAGCACTGCTGGGTCCCCTCCTGAACTCCTGGGTACCTTGGGGCACTCCTGGGTCCTTTGGGGCACTCCTGGGTCCTCTCCTGAACTCCTGGGTCCGCTCCTGAACTCTTGGGTTACCCCCTGAACTCCTAAGTCCCCTCCTGAAGTCCTGGGCGGGGCCCCTCCTGAAGTCCTGGGCGGGGCCCCTCCTGAAGTCCTGGGCGGGGCCCCTCCTGAAGTCCTGGGCGGGTCCCCTCCTGAACTCCTGGGCGGGTCCCCTCCTGAACTCCTGGGCGGGTCCCCTCCTGAACTCCTGGGCGGGTCCCCTCCTGAACTCTGGATCCTTTGGGGCAATCCTGGGTCCCCTCCTGAACTCCTGGGTCCTTTGGGGCACTCGTGGTCCCCCTCCTGAACTCCTGAATGGGTCCCCTCCTGAAGTCCTGGGTGGGTCCCGCCATGAACTCCTGGGTGGGTCCCTCCTGAACTTTTGGGTCCTTTGGGGCACTGCTGGGTCCCCACCCGAACTCCTGGGTGGGTCCCCTCCCGAACTCCTGGGTGGGTCCCCTCCCAAACTCCTGGGTACTTTGGGGCACTCCTGGGTACCCTCAGAACGCCTGGGTCCCCTACTGAACTCCTGGGTCCCCTCCGAACTCCTGTGTTACCCCCTGAACTCCTGGGTCCTTTGGGGCACTGCTGGGTCCCCTCCCGAACTCCTGGGTGGGCCCCCTCACGAACTCCTGGGTGGGTCCCCTCCCGAACTCCTGGGTGGGTCCCCTCCCGAACTCCTGGGTACTTTGAGGCACTCTTGGGTCCTTTCAGAACGCCTGGGTCCCCTCCTGAACTCCTGGGTCCTTTGGGGCACTGCTGGGTCCCCTCCTGAACTCTGGATCCTTTGGGGCACTCCTGGGTCCCTTCCTGAACTCTTGGGTCCTTTGTTGAACTCTTGGGTCCCCTCAGAACTCCTGGGTCCTTTGGGGCACTGCTGGGTATCCTCACTACTTTTGGGTTCCACCCTGAACTCCTGGGTCCTTTGGAACACTGCTGGGTCCCCTCCCGAACTCCTGGGTGGGTCCCTCCCGAACTCCTGGGTCCCCTCCTGATCTCTTGGGTACTTTGGGGCACTCCTGGGTCCCCTCAGAATGCCTGGGTTCCCCCCTGAACTCCTGGGTCCTTTGGGGCATTCCTGGGTACCCTCCTGAACTCTGGATCCTTTGGGGCACTCCTGGGTCCCCTCCTGAACTCCTGGGTCCTTTGCGGCACTCCTGGGTCCGCTCCTGAACTCCTGGGTTACCCCCTGAACTCCTAGGTCCCCTCCTGAATTCTTCAGTCCCTCCCTGAACTCCCGGTCCCCTCCTGAACTCCTGGGCGGGTCCCTCCTGAACTTCTGGGCGGGTCCCCTCCCGAACTCCTGGGCGGGTCCCTCCCGAACTCCTGGGCGGGTCCCTCCCGAACTCCTGGGCGGGTCCCTCCCGAACTCCTGGGTGCCCTCCTGATCTCCTGGGTGCCCTTCTGAACTCTTGGGTCCCCTCAGAACTCCTGGGTCCTTTGGGGCACTCCTGCTCCCCCTCCTGAACTCTTCGGTCCCCCACTGAACTCCTGGGTCCTTTGGGGCACTCCTGGGTCCCCTCCTGAACTATGGATCCTTTGGGGCACTCCTGGGTCCCCTCCTAAGCTCTTGGGTCCTTTGCGGAACTCTTGGGTCCCCTCAGAACTCCTGGGTTCACCCCTGAACTCCTGGGTCCTTTGGGGCTCTGCTGGGTCCCGTCCCGAACTCCTGGGTGGGTCCCGTCCCGAACTCCTGGGTGGGTCCCCTCCCGAACTCCTGGGTGGGTCCCCTCCCGAACTCCTGGGTGGGTCCCCTCCCGAACTCCTGGGTCCCTTCCTGAACTCTGGATCCTTTGGGGCACTCCTGGGTCCTCTCCTGAAGACTGGATCCTTTGGGGTACTCCTCGGTCCCCTCCTGAACTTCTGGGTCCCCTCCTGAACATCTAGGTCCCCTCCGAACTCCTGGGTTCCCCCCTGAACTCCTGGGTCCTTTGGGGCACTCCTGGATCCCCTCCGAACTCCTGGGTTCCCCCCTGAACTCCTGGGTCCTTTGGGGCACTGCTGGGTCCCCTCCTGAACTCCTGGGTACCTTGGGGCACTCCTGGTCCGCCTTCTGAACTCTTCGGTCGCCCTCTTGAACTCCTGGGTGGGGCCCTCTTGAACTCCTGGGTGGGGCCCTCTTGAACTCCTGGGTGGGGCCCTCTTGAACTCCTGGGTGGGTCCCCTCCTGAACTCTTGGGTCCTTTGGTGCACTCCTGGGTCCCCTCCTGAATTCCTGGGTACCTTGGGACACTCCTGGGTCCTTTGGGGCACTCCTGGTCCCCCTCCTGAACTCTTCGGTCCCCCCCCGAAGTCCTGGGTGGGGCCCTCTTGAACTCCTGGGTGGGTCCCCTCCCGAACTCATGGGTGGGTCCCCTCCCGAACTCTTGGGTCCCTTCCTGAACTCTGGATCCTTTGGGGCACTCCTGGGTCCCCTCCAGAAGACTGGATCCTTTGGGGTACTCCTCGGTCCCCTCCTGAACTTCTGGGTTCCCCCCTGATCTCCTGGGTCCTTTGGGCACTGCTGGGTCCCCTCCTGAACTCCTGGGTACCTTGGGGCACTCCTGGGTCCTTTGGGGCACTCCTGGGTCCTCTCCTGAACTCCTGGGTCCGCTCCTGAACTCTTGGGTTACCCCCTGAACTCCTAAGTCCCCTCCTGAAGTCCTGGGCGGGTCCCCTCCTGAAGTCCTGGGCGGGTCCCCTCCTGAAGTCCTGGGCGGGTCCCCTCCTGAAGTCCTGGGCGGGTCCCCTCCTGAACTCTGGATCCTTTGGGGCACTCCTGGGTCCACTCCTGAACTCTTGGGTCTTTGGTGAACTCTTGGGTCCCCTCAGAACTCCTGGGTCCTTTGGGGCACTGCTGGGTCCCCTCCCGAACTCCTGGGTAGGTCCGTCCCGAACTCCTGGGTGGGTCTCTCCTGAACTCCTGGGTCCCCTCCTGAACTCTTGGGTACTTTGGGGCACTCCTGGGTCCCCTCAGAACGCCTTGGTCCCCTCCTGAACTCCTGGGTCCTTTGGGGCACTCCTGGGTCCTCTCCTGAACTCCTGGGTCCGCTCCTGAACTCCTGGGTTACCCCCTGAACTCCTAGGTCTCCTCCTGAATTCTTCAGTCCCTCCCTGAACTCCCGGTCCCCTCCTGAACTCCTGGGCGGGTCCCCTCCTGAACTCCTGGGCGGGTCCCCTCCTGAACTCCTGGGCGGGTCCCCTCCTGAACTCCTGGGCGGGTCCCCTCCTGAACTCTGGATCCTTTGGGGCAATCCTGGGTCCCCTCCTGAACTCCTGGGTCCTTTGGGGCACTCGTGGTCCCCCTCCTGAACTCCTGAATGGGTCCCCTCCTGAAGTCCTGGGTGGGTCCCGCCATGAACTCCTGGGTGGGTCCCTCCTGAACTTTTGGGTCCTTTGGGGCACTGCTGGGTCCCCTCCCGAACTCCTGGGTGGGTCCCCTCCCGAACTCCGGGATGGGTCCCCTCCCAAACTCCTGGGTACTTTGGGGCACTCCTGGGTACCCTCAGAACGCCTGGGTCCCCTACTGAACTCCTGGGTCCCCTCCGAACTCCTGTGTTCCCCCCTGAACTCCTGGGTCCTTTGGGGCACTATATGGGCCCTCTCCTGAACTCCTGGGTGGGTCCCTCTCGAACTCCTGGGTCCCCTCCTGAACTCTTAGGTACTTTGGGGTACTCCTGGGTCCCCTCAGAACGCCTGGGTTCCCCCCTGAACTCCTGGGTCCTTTGGGGCACTCCTGGTCCCCCTCCTGAACTATTGAATGGGTCCCTCCTGAACTATTGAATGGGTCCCTCCTGAACTCCTGGGTGGGTCCCGCCATGAACTCCTGGGTGGGTCCCGCCATGAACTCTTGGGTCCCCTCCTGAACTCTGGATCCTTTGGGGCACTCCTGGGTCCCCTCCTGAACTCTGGATCCTTTGGGGCACTCCTGAGTTCCCCCCTGAACTCCTGGTTCCTTTGTGGCACTCCTGGGTCCCCTCAGAACTCCTGGGTCCTTTGGGGCACTCCTGGTCCTCCTCCTGAACTCTTCGGTCCCCCACTGAATTCCTGGTTCCTTTGGGTTAGTTCTGGGTCCCCTCAGAACTCCTGGGTTCCCCCCTGAACTCCTGGGTCCTTTGTGGCACTCCTGGTCTCCCTCCTGAACTCTTCGGTCCCCCACTGAACTCCTGGGTCGTTTGGGGCACTCCTGGGTCCCCTCCTGAACTCCTAGGTCCCCTCCTGAACTCTGGATCCTTTAAGGCACTCCTGGGTCCCCTCCTAAGCTCTTGGGTCCTTTGGGGAACTCCTGGGTCCCCTCAGAACTCCTGGGTTCACCCCTGAACTCCTGGGTCCTTTGGGGCACTTCTGGGTCCCCTCCCGAACTCCTGGGTACTTTGGGGCACTGCTGTGTACCCTCAGAACGCCTTGGTCCCCTCCTGAACTCCTGGGTCCCCTCCGAACTCCTGTGTTACCCCCTGAACTCCTGGGTCCTTTGGGGCTCTGCTGGGTCCCCTCCTGAACTCCTGTGAGGGTCCCCTCCTGAACTCTGGATCCTTTGGGGCACTCCTGGGTGCACTCCTGAACTCTTGGGTCTTTGGTGAAATCTTGGGTTCCCTCAGAACTCCTGGGTCCTTTGGGGCACTGCTGGGTCCCCTCCCGAACTCCTGGGTGGGTCCCTCTCGAATTCCTGGGTCCCCTCCCGAACTCTTGGGTACTTTGGGGCACTCCTGGGTCCCCTCAGAACGCCTGGGTTCCCCCTGAAATCCTGGGTACTTTGGGGCACTCCTGGGTTCTCCCCTGAACTCCTGGGTCCTTTGGGGCACTGCTGGGTCCCCTCCTGAACTCCTGGGTCCTTTGGGGCACTCCTGGGTCCCCTCCTGAACTCCTGGGTCCTTTGGGGCACTCCTGGGTCCTCTCCTAACTCCTGGGTCCGCTCCTGAACTCTTGGGTTACCCCCTGAACTCCTAGGTCCCCTCCTGAATTCTTCAGTCCCTCCCTGAACTCCTGGGCGCGTCCCTCCTGAACTCCTGGGCGCGTCCCTCCTGAACTCCTGGGCGCGTCCCCTCCTGAACTCTTGGGTACTTTGGGGCACTCCTGGGTCCCCTCAGAACGCCTGGGTCCCCTCCTGAACTCCTGGGTCCCCTCCGAACTCCTGTGTTCCCCCCTGAACTCCTGGGTCCTTTGGGGCACTGATGGGTCCGCTCCTGAACTCCTGGGTGGGTCCCTCTCGAATTCCTGGGTCCCCTCCCGAACTCTTGGGTACTTTGGGGCACTCCTGGATCCCCTCAGAACGCCTGGGTTCCCCCCTGAACTCCTGGGTCCTTTGGGGCACTCCTGGTCCCCCTCCTGAACTATTGAATGGGTCCCTCCTGAACTCCTCAATGGGTCCCTCCTGAACTCCTGGGTGGGTCCCGCCATGAAGTCCTGGGTGGGTCCTGCCATGAAGTCCTGGGTGGGTCCCTCCTGAACTCTTGGGTCCCCTCCTGAACTCTGGATCCTTTGGGGCACTCCTGAGTCCCCTCCTGAACTCTGGGTCCTTTGGGGCACTCCTGGTCCCCCTCCTGAACTCTTCGGTCCCCCACTGAACTCCTGGGTCCTTTGGGGCACTCCTGGGTCCACTCCTGAACTCTTGGGTCTTTGGTGATCTCTTGGGTCCCCTCAGAACTCCTAGGTCCTTTGGGGCACTGCTGGGTCCCCTCCCGAACTCCTGGGTGGGTCTCTCCTGAACTCCTGGGTCCCCTCCTGAACTCTTGGGTACTTTGGGGCACTCCTGGGTCCCCTCAGAACGCCTGGGTTCCCCCTGAACTCCTGGGTACTTTGGGGCACTCCTGGGTTCCCCCCTGAACTCCAGGGTCCTTTGGGGCACTGCTGGGTCCCCTCCTGAACTCCTAGGTCCTTTGGGGCACTCCTGGGTCCTCTCCTGAACTCCTGGGTCCGCTCCTGAACTCTTGGGTTACCCCCTGAACTCCTAGGTCCCCTCCTGAATTCTTCAGTCCCTCCCTGAACTCCCGGTCCCCTCCTGAACTCCTGGGCGGGTCCCCTCAGAACTCCTGGGCGGGTCCCCTCCTGAACTCTGGATCCTTTGGGGCAATCCTGGGTCCCCTCCTGAACTCTTGGGTCCTTTGGGGCACTCCTGGTCCCCCTCCTGAACTCCTGAATGGGTCCCCTCCTGAAGTCCTGGGTGGGTCCCGCCATAAACTCCTGGGTGGGTCCCTCCTGAACTTTTGGGTCCTTTGGGGCACTGCTGGGTCCCCTCCTGAACTCCTGGGTGGGTCCCCTCCCGAACTCCTGGGTACTTTGGGGCACTCCTGGGTACCCTCAGAACGCCTGGGTCCCCTACTGAACTCCTGGGTCCCCTCCGAACTCCTGTGTTCCCCCCTGAACTCCTGGGTCCTTTGGGGCACTCCTGGATCCCCTCCGAACTCCTGGGTTCCCCCCTGAACTCCTGGGTCCCTTGGAGCACTGCTGGGACCCCTCCCGAACTCCTGGGTGGGTCCCTCCTGAACTCCTGGGTGGGTCCCTCCCGAACTCCTGGGTCCCCTCCTGAACTCTTGGGTACTTTGGGGCACTCCTGGGTCCCCTCAGAACGCCTGGGTTCCCCCTGAACTCCTGGGTACTTTGGGGCACTCCTGGGTTCCCCCCTGAACTCCTGGGTCCTTTGGGGCACTGCTGGGTCCCCTCCTGAACTCCTGGGTCCTTTGGGGCACTGCTGGGTCCCCTCCTGAACTCCTGGGTCTTTTGGGGCACTCCTGGGTCCCCTCCTGAACTCCTGGGTCCTTTGGGGCACTCCTGGGTCCTCTCCTAACTCCTGGGTCCCCTCCTGAACTCCTGGGCGGGTCCCCTCCTGTTCTCTTGGGTCCCCTCCTGAACTCTTGGGTACCCTGCTGAACTCTTGGGTACTTTGGGGCACTCCTGGGTCCCCTCCGAACTCCTGTGTTCTCCCCTGAACTCCTGGGTCCTTTGAGACACTGATGGGTCCGCTCATGAACTCCTGGGTGGGTCCCTCCAGAACTCCTGGGTGGGTCCGTCTCGAACTCCTGGGTCCCCTCCTGAACTCTTGGGTACTTTGGGGCACTCCTGGGTCCCCTCAGAACGCCTGGGTTCCCCCCTGAACTCCTGGGTCCTTTGGGGCACTCCTGGTCCCCCTCCTGAACTCCTGAATGGGTCCCTCCTGAAGTCCTGGGTGGGTCCCGCCATGAAGTCCTGGCTGGGTCCCGCCATGAAGTCCTGGGTGGGTCCCTAATGAACTCTTGGGTCCCCTCCTGAACTCTGGATCCTTTGGGGCACTCCTGGGTCCCCTCCTGAACTCTGGATCCTTTGGGGCACTCCTGAGTTCCCCCATGAACTCCTGGTTCCTTTGGGGCACTCCTGGGTCCCCTCAGAACTCCTGGGTTCCCCCCTGAACTCCTGGGTCCTTTGGGGCACTCCTGGTCCCCCTCCTGAACTCTTCGGTCCCCCACTGAACTCCTGGGTCCTTTGGGGCACTCCTGGGTCCCCTCCTGAGCTCCTGGGTCCCCTCCTGAACTCCTGGGTCCTTTGGGGCACTGCTGGGCCCCCTCCCGAACTCCTGGGTGGGCCCCCTCCCAAACTCCTGGGTGGGCCCCCTCCCGAACTCCTGGGTGGGCCCCCTCCCGAACTCCTGGGTGGGCCCCCTCCCGAACTCCTGGGTGGGCCCCCTCCCGAACTCCTGGGTGGGCCCCCTCCCGAACTCCTGGGTGGGCCCCCTCCCGAACTCCTGGGTGGGCCCCCTCCCGAACTCCTGGGTGGGCCCCCTCCCGAACTCCTGGGTACTTTGAGGCACTCTTGGGTCCTTTCAGAACGCCTGGGTCCCCTCCTGAACTCCTGGGTCCTTTGGGGCACTGCTGGGTCCCCTCCTGAACTCTGGATCCTTTGGGGCACTCCTGGGTCCCTTCCTGAACTCTTGGGTCCTTTGGTGAACTCTTGGGTCCCCTCAGAACTCCTGGGTCCTTTAGGGCACTGCTGGGTATCCTCAGTACTTTTGGGTTCCACCCTGAACTCCTGGGTCCTTTGGAACACTGCTGGGTCCCCTCCCGAACTCCTGGGTGGGTCCCTCCCGAACTCCTGGGTCCCCTCCTGAACTCTTGGGTACTTTGGGGCACTCCTGGGTCCCCTCAGAATGCCTGGGTTCCCCCCTGAACTCCTGGGTCCTTTGGGGCACTGCTGGGTCCCCTCCTGAACTCTGGATCCTTTGGCGCACTCCTGGGTCCCCTCCTGAACTCCTAGGTCCTTTGCGGCACTCCTGGGTCCTCTCCTGAACTCCTGGGTCCGCTCCTGAACTCTTGGGTTACCCCCTGAACTCCTAGGTCCCCTCCTGAATTCTTCAGTCCCTCCCTGAACTCCTGGGCGGGTCCCCTCCTGAACTCCTGGGCGGGTCCCCTCCTGAACTCCTGGGCGGGTCCCCTCCTGAACTCCTGGGCGGGTCCCCTCCTGAACTCCTGGGCGGGTCCCCTCCTGAACTCTGGATCCTTTGGGGCAATCCTGGGTCCCCTCCTGAACTCCTGGGTCCTTTGGGGCACTCGTGGTCCCCCTCCTGAACTCCTGAATGGGTCCCCTCCTGAAGTCCTGGGTGGGTCCCTCCTGAACTTTTGGGTCCTTTGGGGCACTGCTAGGTCCCCTCCCGAACTCCTGGGTGGGTCCCCTCCCTAACTCCTGGGTGGGTCCCCTCCCGAACTCCTGGGTACTTTGGGGCACTCCTCGGTACCCTCAGAACGCCTGGGTCCCCTACTGAACTCCTGGGTCCCCTCCCGAACTCCTGTGTTACCCCCTGAACTCCTGGGTCCTTTGGGGCACTGCTGGGTCCCCTCCTGAACTCCTGGGAGGGTCCCCTCCTGAACTCTGGATCCTTTGGGGCACTCCTGGGTCCACTCCTGAACTCTTGGGTCCTTTGGTGAACTCTTGGGTCCTTTGGTGAACTCTTGGGTCCCCTCAGAACTCCTGGGTCCTTTGGAGCACTGCTGGGTCCCCTCCCGAACTCCTGGGTGGGTCCCTCCTGAACTGCTGGGTGGGTCCCTCCTGAACTCCTGGGTCTCCTCCTGAACTCTGGATCCTTTGGGGCACTCCTGGGTCCCCTCCTGAACTCTGGATCCTTTGGGGCACTCCTGAGTTCCCCCATGAACTCCTGGTTCCTTTGGGGCACTCCTGGGTCCCCTCAGAACTCCTGGGTTCCCCCCTGAACTCCTGGGTCCTTTGGGGCACTCCTGGTCCCCCTCCTGAACTCTTCGGTCCCCCACTGAACTCCTGGGTCCTTTGGGGCACTCCTGGGTCCCCTCCTGAGCTCCTGGGTCCCCTCCTGAACTCCTGGGTCCTTTGGGGCACTGCTGGGCCCCCTCCCGAACTCCTGGGTGGGCCCCCTCCCGAACTCCTGGGTGGGCCCCCTCCCGAACTCCTGGGTGGGCCCCCTCCCGAACTCCTGGGTGGGCCCCCTCCCGAACTCCTGGGTACTTTGAGGCACTCTTGGGTCCTTTCAGAACGCCTGGGTCCCCTCCTGAACTCTGGATCCTTTGGGGCACTCCTGGGTCCCTTCCTGAACTCTTGGGTCCTTTGGTGAACTCTTGGGTCCCCTCAGAACTCCTGGGTCCTTTAGGGCACTGCTGGGTATCCTCAGTACTTTTGGGTTCCACCCTGAACTCCTGGGTCCTTTGGAACACTGCTGGGTCCCCTCCCGAACTCCTGGGTGGGTCCCTCCCGAACTCCTGGGTCCCCTCCTGAACTCTTGGGTACTTTGGGGCACTCCTGGGTCCCCTCAGAATGCCTGGGTTCCCCCCTGAACTCCTGGGTCCTTTGGGGCACTGCTGGGTCCCCTCCTGAACTCTGGATCCTTTGGGGCACTCCTGGGTCCCCTCCTGAACTCCTGGGTCCTTTGCGGCACTCCTGGGTCCTCTCCTGAACTCCTGGGTCCGCTCCTGAACTCTTGGGTTACCCCCTGAACTCCTAGGTCCCCTCCTGAATTCTTCAGTCCCTCCCTGAACTCCTGGGCGGGTCCCCTCCTGAACTCCTGGGCGGGTCCCCTCCTGAACTCCTGGGCGGGTCCCCTCCTGAACTCCTGGGCGGGTCCCCTCCTGAACTCCTGGGCGGGTCCCCTCCTGAACTCCTGGGCGGGTCCCCTCCTGAACTCTGGATCCTTTGGGGCAATCCTGGGTCCCCTCCTGAACTCCTGGGTCCTTTGGGGCACTCGTGGTCCCCCTCCTGAACTCCTGAATGGGTCCCCTCCTGAAGTCCTGGGTGGGTCCCGCCATGAACTCCTGGGTGGGTCCCTCCTGAACTTTTGGGTCCTTTGGGGCACTGCTGGGTCCCCTCCCGAACTCCTGGGTGGGTCCCCTCCCGAACTCCTGGGTGGGTCCCCTCCCGAACTCCTGGGTACTTTGGGGCACTCCTCGGTACCCTCAGAACGCCTGGGTCCCCTACTGAACTCCTGGGTCCCCTCCGAACTCCTGTGTTACCCCCTGAACTCCTGGGTCCTTTGGGGCACTGCTGGGTCCCCTCCTGAACTCCTGGGAGGGTCCCCTCCTGAACTCTGGATCCTTTGGGGCACTCCTGGGTCCACTCCTGAACTCTTGGGTCCTTTGGTGAACTCTTGGGTCCTTTGGTGAACTCTTGGGTCCCCTCAGAACTCCTGGGTCCTTTGGAGCACTGCTGGGTCCCCTCCCGAACTCCTGGGTAGGTCCCTCCTGAACTCATGGGTGGGTCCCTCCTGAACTCCTGGGTCCCCTCCTGAACTCTTGGGTAGTTTGGGGCACTCCTGGGTCCCCTCAGAACGCCTGGGTTCCCCCTGAACTCCTGGGTCCTTTGGGGCACTGCTGGGTCCCCTCCTGAACTCCTGGGTCCTTTGGGGCACTCCTGGGTCCCCTCCTGAACTCCTGGGTCCTTTGGGGCACTCCTGGGTCCCCTCCTGAACTCCTGGGTCCTTTGGGGCACTCCTGGGTCCTCTCCTAACTCCTGGGTCCGCTCCTGAACTCTTGGGTTACCCCCTGAACTCCTAGGTCCCCTCCTGAATTCTTCAGTCCCTCCCTGAACTCCTGGGCGGGTCCCTCCTGAACTCCTGGGCGGGTCCCCTCCTGAACTCCTGGGCGGGTCCCCTCCTGAACTCCTGGGCGGGTCCCCTCCTGAACTCCTGGGCGGGTCCCCTCCTGAACTCCTGGGCGGGTCCCCTCCTGAACTCCTGGGCGGGTCCCCTCCTGAACTCCTGGGCGGGTCCCCTCCTGAACTCCTGGGCGGGTCCCCTCCTGAACTCTTGGGTACTTTGGGGCACTCCTGGGTCCCCTCAGAACGCCTGGGTCCCCTCCTGAACTCCTGGGTCCCCTCCGAACTCCTGTGTTCCCCCCTGAACTCCTGGGTCCTTTGGGGCACTAATGGGCCCGCTCCTGAACTCCTGGGTGGGTCCCTCTCGAACTCCTGGGTCCCCTCCTGAACTCTTAGGTACTTTGGGGCACTCCTGGGTCCCCTCAGAACGCCTGGGTTCCCCCCTGAACTCCTGGGTCCTTTGGGGCACTCCTGGTCCCCCTCCTGAACTCCTGGGTGGGTCCCCTCCTGAACTCCTGGGTGGGTCCCCTCCTGAACTCCTGGGTCCTTTGGGGCACTCCTGGGTCTCCTCAGTACTCTTGGGTTCCCCCCTGAACTCCTGGGTCCTTTGGGGCACTGCTGGGTCCCCTCCCGAACTCCTGGGTGGGTCCCCTCCCGAACTCCTGGGTGGGTCCCCTCCCGAACTCTTGGGTACTTTGGGGCACTCCTGGGTCCCCTCAGGACGCCTGGGTTCCCCCCTGAACTCCTGGGTCCTTTGGGGCACTCCTGGGTCCCCTCCTGAACTCTCGATCCTTTGGGGCACTCCTGGGTCCCCTCCTAAGCTCTTGGGTCCTTTGGGGAACTCTTGGGTCCCCTTAGAACTCCTGGGTTCACCCCTGAACTCCTGGGTCCTTTGGGGCTCTGCTGGGTCCCGTCCCGAACTCCTGGGTGGGTCCCGTCCCGAACTCCTGGGTGGGTCCCGTCCCGAACTCCTGGGTGGGTCCCCTCCCGTACTCCTGGGTCCCTTCCTGAACTCTGGATCCTTTGGGGCACTCCTGGGTCCTCTCCTGAAGACTGGATCCTTTGGGGTACTCCTCGGTCCCCTCCTGAACTTCTGGGTTCCCCCCTGATCTCCTGGGTCCTTTGGGCACTGCTGGGTCCCCTCCTGAACTCCTGGGTACCTTGGGGCACTCCTGGGTCCTTTGGGGCACTCCTGGGTCCTCTCCTGAACTCCTGGGTCCGCTCCTGAACTCTTGGGTTACCCCCTGAACTCCTAAGTCCCCTCCTGAAGTCCTGGGCGGGTCCCCTCCTGAAGTCCTGGGCGGGTCCCCTCCTGAAGTCCTGGGCGGGTCCCCTCCTGAAGTCCTGGGCGGGTCCCCTCCTGAAGTCCTGGGCGGGTCCCCTCCTGAAGTCCTGGGCGGGTCCCCTCCTGAAGTCCTGGGCGGGTCCCCTCCTGAACTCTGGATCCTTTGGGGCACTCCTGGGTCCACTCCTGAACTCTTGAGTCTTTGGTGAACTCTTGGGTCCCCTCAGAACTCCTGGGTCCTTTGGGGCACTGCTGGGTCCCCTCCCGAACTCCTGGGTGGGTCCCCTCCCGAACTCCTGGGTGGGTCCCTCCCGAACTCCTGGGTGGGTCCCTCCCGAACTCCTGGGTGGGTCCCTCCCGAACTCCTGGGTGGGTCCCTCCCGAACTCCTGGGTACTTTGGGGCACTCCTGGGTTCCCCCCTGAACTCCTGGGTCCTTTGAGGCACTGCTGGGTCCCCTCCTGACCTCCTGGGTCCTTTGGGGCACTCCTGGGTCCTCTCCTGAACTCCTGGGTCCGCTCCTGAACTCTTGGGTTACCCCCTGAACTCCTAGGTCCCCTCCTGAATTCTTCAGTCCCTCCCTGAACTCCTGGGCGGGTCCCCTCCTGAACTCCTGGGCGGGTCCCCTCCTGAACTCCTGGGCGGGTCCCCTCCTGAACTCCTGGGCGGGTCCCCTCCTGAACTCCTGGGCGGGTCCCCTCCTGAACTCTTGGGTACTTTGGGGCACTCCTGGGTCCCCTCAGAACGCCTGGGTCCCCTCCTGAACTCCTGGGTCCCCTCCGAACTCCTGTGTTCCCCCCTGAACTCCTGGGTCCTTTGGGGCACTAATGGGCCCGCTCCTGAACTCCTGGGTGGGTCCCTCTCGAACTCCTGGGTCCCCTCCTGAACTCTTGGGTACTTTGGGGCACTCCTGGGTCCCCTCAGAACGCCTGGGTCCCCTCCTGAACTCCTGGGTCCCCTCCGAACTCCTGTGTTCCCCCCTGAACTCCTGGGTCCTTTGGGGCACTAATGGGCCCGCTCCTGAACTCCTGGGTGGGTCCCTCTCGAACTCCTGGGTCCCCTCCTGAACTCTTAGGTACTTTGGGGCACTCCTGGGTCCCCTCAGAACGCCTGGGTCCCCTCCTGAACTCCTGGGAGGGTCCCCTCCTGAACTCTGGATCCTTTGGGGCACTCCTGGGTCCACTCCTGAACTCTTGGGTCCTTTGGTGAACTCTTGGGTCCTTTGGTGAACTCTTGGGTCCCCTCAGAACTCCTGGGTCCTTTGGAGCACTGCTGGGTCCCCTCCCGAACTCCTGGGTGGGTCCCTCCTGAACTCCTGGGTGGGTCCCTCCTGAACTCCTGGGTCCCCTCCGAACTCCTGTGTTCCCCCCTGAACTCCTGGGTCCTTTGGGGCACTAATGGGCCCGCTCCTGAACTCCTGGGTGGGTCCCTCTCGAATTCCTGGGTCCCCTCCCGAACTCTTGGGTACTTTGGGGCACTCCTGGGTCCCCTCAGAACGCCTGGGTTCCCCCTGAAATCCTGGGTACTTTGGGGCACTCCTGGGTTCTCCCCTGAACTCCTGGGTCCTTTGGGGCACTGCTGGGTCCCCTCCTGAACTCCTGGGTCCTTTGGGGCACTCCTGGGTCCCCTCCTGAACTCCTGGGTCCTTTGGGGAACTCCTGGGTCCTCTCCTAACTCCTGGGTCCGCTCCTGAACTCTTGGGTTACCCCCTGAACTCCTAGGTCCCCTCCTGAATTCTTCAGTCCCTCCCTGAACTCCTGGGCGGGTCCCCTCCTGAACTCCTGGGCGGGTCCCCTCCTGAACTCCTGGGCGGGTCCCCTCCTGAACTCCTGGGCGGGTCCCCTCCTGAACTCCTGGGCGGGTCCCCTCCTGAACTCTTGGGTACTTTGGGGCACTCCTGGGTCCCCTCAGAACGCCTGGGTCCCCTCCTGAACTCCTGGGTCCCCTCCGAACTCCTGTGTTCCCCCCTGAACTCCTGGGTCCTTTGGGGCACTAATGGGCCCGCTCCTGAACTCCTGGGTGGGTCCCTCTCGAACTCCTGGGTCCCCTCCTGAACTCTTGGGTACTTTGGGGCACTCCTGGGTCCCCTCAGAACGCCTGGGTCCCCTCCTGAACTCCTGGGTCCCCTCCGAACTCCTGTGTTCCCCCCTGAACTCCTGGGTCCTTTGGGGCACTAATGGGCCCGCTCCTGAACTCCTGGGTGGGTCCCTCTCGAACTCCTGGGTCCCCTCCTGAACTCTTAGGTACTTTGGGGCACTCCTGGGTCCCCTCAGAACGCCTGGGTCCCCTCCTGAACTCCTGGGAGGGTCCCCTCCTGAACTCTGGATCCTTTGGGGCACTCCTGGGTCCACTCCTGAACTCTTGGGTCCTTTGGTGAACTCTTGGGTCCTTTGGTGAACTCTTGGGTCCCCTCAGAACTCCTGGGTCCTTTGGAGCACTGCTGGGTCCCCTCCCGAACTCCTGGGTGGGTCCCTCCTGAACTCCTGGGTGGGTCCCTCCTGAACTCCTGGGTCCCCTCCGAACTCCTGTGTTCCCCCCTGAACTCCTGGGTCCTTTGGGGCACTAATGGGCCCGCTCCTGAACTCCTGGGTGGGTCCCTCTCGAATTCCTGGGTCCCCTCCCGAACTCTTGGGTACTTTGGGGCACTCCTGGGTCCCCTCAGAACGCCTGGGTTCCCCCTGAAATCCTGGGTACTTTGGGGCACTCCTGGGTTCTCCCCTGAACTCCTGGGTCCTTTGGGGCACTGCTGGGTCCCCTCCTGAACTCCTGGGTCCTTTGGGGCACTCCTGGGTCCCCTCCTGAACTCCTGGGTCCTTTGGGGAACTCCTGGGTCCTCTCCTAACTCCTGGGTCCGCTCCTGAACTCTTGGGTTACCCCCTGAACTCCTAGGTCCCCTCCTGAATTCTTCAGTCCCTCCCTGAACTCCTGGGCGCGTCCCTCCTGAACTCCTGGGCGCGTCCCTCCTGAACTCCTGGGCGCGTCCCCTCCTGAACTCTTGGGTACTTTGGGGCACTCCTGGGTCCCCTCAGAACGCCTGGGTCCCCTCCTCAACTCCTGGGTCCCCTCCGAACTCCTGTGTTCCCCCCTGAACTCCTGGGTCCTTTGGGGCACTAATGGGCCCGCTCCTGAACTCCTGGGTGGGTCCCTCTCGAACTCCTGGGTCCCCTCCTGAACTCTTAGGTACTTTGGGGCACTCCTGGGTCCCCTCAGAACGCCTGGGTTCCCCCCTGAACTCCTGGGTCCTTTGGGGCACTCCTGGTCCCCCTCCTGAACTCCTGGGTGGGTCCCCTCCTGAACTCCTGGGTGGGTCCCCTCCTGAACTCCTGGGTCCTTTGGGGCACTCCTGGGTCTCCTCAGTACTCTTGGGTTCCCCCCTGAACTCCTGGGTCCTTTGGGGCACTGCTGGGTCCCCTCCCGAACTCCTGGGTGGGTCCCCTCCCGAACTCCTGGGTGGGTCCCCTCCCGAACTCTTGGGTACTTTGGGGCACTCCTGGGTCCCCTCAGGACGCCTGGGTTCCCCCCTGAACTCCTGGGTCCTTTGGGGCACTCCTGGGTCCCCTCCTGAACTCTGGATCCTTTGGGGCACTCCTGGGTCCCCTCCTAAGCTCTTGGGTCCTTTGGGGAACTCTTGGGTCCCCTTAGAACTCCTGGGTTCACCCCTGAACTCCTGGGTCCTTTGGGGCTCTGCTGGGTCCCGTCCCGAACTCCTGGGTGGGTCCCGTCCCGAACTCGTGGGTGGGTCCCGTCCCGAACTCCTGGGTGGGTCCCCTCCCGTACTCCTGGGTCCCTTCCTGAACTCTGGATCCTTTGGGGCACTCCTGGGTCCTCTCCTGAAGACTGGATCCTTTGGGGTACTCCTCGGTCCCCTCCTGAACTTCTGGGTTCCCCCCTGATCTCCTGGGTCCTTTGGGCACTGCTGGGTCCCCTCCTGAACTCCTGGGTACCTTGGGGCACTCCTGGGTCCTTTGGGGCACTCCTGGGTCCTCTCCTGAACTCCTGGGTCCGCTCCTGAACTCTTGGGTTACCCCCTGAACTCCTAAGTCCCCTCCTGAAGTCCTGGGCGGGTCCCCTCCTGAAGTCCTGGGCGGGTCCCCTCCTGAAGTCCTGGGCGGGTCCCCTCCTGAACTCCTGGGCGGGTCCCCTCCTGAACTCCTGGGCGGGTCCCCTCCTGAACTCCTGGGCGGGTCCCCTCCTGAACTCCTGGGCGGGTCCCCTCCTGAACTCTTGGGTACTTTGGGGCACTCCTGGGTCCCCTCAGAACGCCTGGGTTCCCCCTGAAATCCTGGGTACTTTGGGGCACTCCTGGGTTCTCCCCTGAACTCCTGGGTCCTTTGGGGCACTGCTGGGTCCCCTCCTGAACTCCTGGGTCCTTTGGGGCACTCCTGGGTCCCCTCCTGAACTCCTGGGTCCTTTGGGGAACTCCTGGGTCCTCTCCTAACTCCTGGGTCCGCTCCTGAACTCTTGGGTTACCCCCTGAACTCCTAGGTCCCCTCCTGAATTCTTCAGTCCCTCCCTGAACTCCTGGGCGCGTCCCTCCTGAACTCCTGGGCGCGTCCCTCCTGAACTCCTGGGCGCGTCCCCTCCTGAACTCTTGGGTACTTTGGGGCACTCCTGGGTCCCCTCAGAACGCCTGGGTCCCCTCCTCAACTCCTGGGTCCCCTCCGAACTCCTGTGTTCCCCCCTGAACTCCTGGGTCCTTTGGGGCACTAATGGGCCCGCTCCTGAACTCCTGGGTGGGTCCCTCTCGAACTCCTGGGTCCCCTCCTGAACTCTTAGGTACTTTGGGGCACTCCTGGGTCCCCTCAGAACGCCTGGGTTCCCCCCTGAACTCCTGGGTCCTTTGGGGCACTCCTGGTCCCCCTCCTGAACTCCTGGGTGGGTCCCCTCCTGAACTCCTGGGTGGGTCCCCTCCTGAACTCCTGGGTCCTTTGGGGCACTCCTGGGTCCCCTCAGGACGCCTGGGTTCCCCCCTGAACTCCTGGGTCCTTTGGGGCACTCCTGGGTCCCCTCCTGAACTCTGGATCCTTTGGGGCACTCCTGGGTCCCCTCCTAAGCTCTTGGGTCCTTTGGGGAACTCTTGGGTCCCCTTAGAACTCCTGGGTTCACCCCTGAACTCCTGGGTCCTTTGGGGCTCTGCTGGGTCCCGTCCCGAACTCGTGGGTGGGTCCCGTCCCGAACTCGTGGGTGGGTCCCGTCCCGAACTCCTGGGTGGGTCCCCTCCCGTACTCCTGGGTGGGTCCCCTCCCGTACTCCTGGGTCCCTTCCTGAACTCTGGATCCTTTGGGGCACTCCTGGGTCCTCTCCTGAAGACTGGATCCTTTGGGGTACTCCTCGGTCCCCTCCTGAACTTCTGGGTTCCCCCCTGATCTCCTGGGTCCTTTGGGCACTGCTGGGTCCCCTCCTGAACTCCTGGGTACCTTGGGGCACTCCTGGGTCCTTTGGGGCACTCCTGGGTCCTCTCCTGAACTCCTGGGTCCGCTCCTGAACTCTTGGGTTACCCCCTGAACTCCTAAGTCCCCTCCTGAAGTCCTGGGCGGGTCCCCTCCTGAAGTCCTGGGCGGGTCCCCTCCTGAAGTCCTGGGCGGGTCCCCTCCTGAAGTCCTGGGCGGGTCCCCTCCTGAAGTCCTGGGCGGGTCCCCTCCTGAAGTCCTGGGCGGGTCCCCTCCTGAAGTCCTGGGCGGGTCCCCTCCTGAACTCTGGATCCTTTGGGGCACTCCTGGGTCCACTCCTGAACTCTTGAGTCTTTGGTGAACTCTTGGGTCCCCTCAGAACTCCTGGGTCCTTTGGGGCACTGCTGGGTCCCCTCCCGAACTCCTGGGTGGGTCCCTCCCGAACTCCTGGGTGGGTCCCTCCCGAACTCCTGGGTGGGTCCCTCCCGAACTCCTGGGTGGGTCCCTCCCGAACTCCTGGGTACTTTGGGGCACTCCTGGGTTCCCCCCTGAACTCCTGGGTCCTTTGAGGCACTGCTGGGTCCCCTCCTGACCTCCTGGGTCCTTTGGGGCACTCCTGGGTCCTCTCCTGAACTCCTGGGTCCGCTCCTGAACTCTTGGGTTACCCCCTGAACTCCTAGGTCCCCTCCTGAATTCTTCAGTCCCTCCCTGAACTCCTGGGCGGGTCCCCTCCTGAACTCCTGGGCGGGTCCCCTCCTGAACTCCTGGGCGGGTCCCCTCCTGAACTCCTGGGCGGGTCCCCTCCTGAACTCCTGGGCGGGTCCCCTCCTGAACTCTTGGGTACTTTGGGGCACTCCTGGGTCCCCTCAGAACGCCTGGGTCCCCTCCGAACTCCTGTGTTCCCCCCTGAACTCCTGGGTCCTTTGGGGCACTAATGGGCCCGCTCCTGAACTCCTGGGTGGGTCCCTCTCGAACTCCTGGGTCCCCTCCTGAACTCTTGGGTACTTTGGGGCACTCCTGGGTCCCCTCAGAACGCCTGGGTCCCCTCCTGAACTCCTGGGTCCCCTCCGAACTCCTGTGTTCCCCCCTGAACTCCTGGGTCCTTTGGGGCACTAATGGGCCCGCTCCTGAACTCCTGGGTGGGTCCCTCTCGAACTCCTGGGTCCCCTCCTGAACTCTTAGGTACTTTGGGGCACTCCTGGGTCCCCTCAAAACGCCTGGGTACCCTCCTGAACTCCTGGGAGGGTCCCCTCCTGAACTCTGGATCCTTTGGGGCACTCCTGGGTCCACTCCTGAACTCTTGGGTCCTTTGGTGAACTCTTGGGTCCTTTGGTGAACTCTTGGGTCCCCTCAGAACTCCTGGGTCCTTTGGAGCACTGCTGGGTCCCCTCCCGAACTCCTGGGTGGGTCCCTCCTGAACTCCTGGGTGGGTCCCTCCTGAACTCCTGGGTCCCCTCCGAACTCCTGTGTTCCCCCCTGAACTCCTGGGTCCTTTGGGGCACTAATGGGCCCGCTCCTGAACTCCTGGGTGGGTCCCTCTCGAATTCCTGGGTCCCCTCCCGAACTCTTGGGTACTTTGGGGCACTCCTGGGTCCCCTCAGAACGCCTGGGTTCCCCCTGAAATCCTGGGTACTTTGGGGCACTCCTGGGTTCTCCCCTGAACTCCTGGGTCCTTTGGGGCACTGCTGGGTCCCCTCCTGAACTCCTGGGTCCTTTGGGGCACTCCTGGGTCCCCTCCTGAACTCCTGGGTCCTTTGGGGAACTCCTTGGTCCTCTCCTAACTCCTGGGTCCGCTCCTGAACTCTTGGGTTACCCCCTGAACTCCTAGGTCCCCTCCTGAATTCTTCAGTCCCTCCCTGAACTCCTGGGCGCGTCCCTCCCTGAACTCCTGGGCGCGTCCCTCCTGAAGTCCTGGGCGCGTCCCTCCTGAACTCCTGGGCGCGTCCCTCCTGAACTCCTGGGCGCGTCCCCTCCTGAACTCTTGGGTACTTTGGGGCACTCCTGGGTCCCCTCAGAACGCCTGGGTCCCCTCCTGAACTCCTGGGTCCCCTCCGAACTCCTGTGTTCCCCCCTGAACTCCTGGGTCCTTTGGGGCACTGATGGGTCCGCTCCTGAACTCCTGGGTGCGTCCCCTCCCGAACTCCTGGGTGCGTCCCCTCCCGAACTCCTGGGTGCGTCCCCTCCCGAACTCCTGGGTACTTTGGGGCACTGCTGGGTACCCTAAGAACGCCTGGGTCCCCTCCTGAACTCCTGGGTCCCCTCCGAACTCCTGTGTTACCCCCTGAACTCCTGGGTCCTTTGGGGCACTGCTGGGTCCACTCCTGAACTCTTGGGTCTTTGGTGAACTCTTGGGTCCCCTCAGAACTCCTGGGTCCTTTGGGGCACTGCTGGGTCCCCTCCCGAACTCCTGGGTGGGTCCCTCCCGAACTCCTGGGTCCCCTCTGAACTCTTGGGTACTTTGGGGCACTCCTGGGTCCCCTCAGAACGCCTGGGTTCCCCCTGAACTCCTGGGTACTTTGGGGCACTCCTGGGTTCCCCCCTGAACTCCTGGGTCCTTTGGGGCACTGCTGGGTCCCCTCCTGAACTCCTGGGTCCTTTGGGGCACTCCTGGGTCCCCTCCTGAACTCCTGGGTCCTCTCCTAACTCCTGGGTCCGCTCCTGAACTCTTGGGTTACCCCCTGAACTCCTAGGTCCCCTCCTGAATTCTTCAGTCCCTCCCTGAACTCCTGGGCGGGTCCCCTCCTGAACTCCTGGGCGGGTCCCCTCCTGAACTCCTGGGCGGGTCCCCTCCTGAACTCCTGGGCGGGTCCCCTCCTGAACTCCTGGGCGGGTCCCCTCCTGAACTCTTGGGTACTTTGGGGCACTCCTGGGTCCCCTCAGAACGCCTGGGTTCCCCCTGAAATCCTGGGTACTTTGGGGCACTCCTGGGTTCTCCCCTGAACTCCTGGGTCCTTTGGGGCACTGCTGGGTCCCCTCCTGAACTCCTGGGTCCTTTGGGGCACTCCTGGGTCCCCTCCTGAACTCCTGGGTCCTTTGGGGAACTCCTGGGTCCTCTCCTAACTCCTGGGTCCGCTCCTGAACTCTTGGGTTACCCCCTGAACTCCTAGGTCCCCTCCTGAATTCTTCAGTCCCTCCCTGAACTCCTGGGCGCGTCCCTCCTGAACTCCTGGGCGCGTCCCTCCTGAACTCCTGGGCGCGTCCCCTCCTGAACTCTTGGGTACTTTGGGGCACTCCTGGGTCCCCTCAGAACGCCTGGGTCCCCTCCTCAACTCCTGGGTCCCCTCCGAACTCCTGTGTTCCCCCCTGAACTCCTGGGTCCTTTGGGGCACTAATGGGCCCGCTCCTGAACTCCTGGGTGGGTCCCTCTCGAACTCCTGGGTCCCCTCCTGAACTCTTAGGTACTTTGGGGCACTCCTGGGTCCCCTCAGAACGCCTGGGTTCCCCCCTGAACTCCTGGGTCCTTTGGGGCACTCCTGGTCCCCCTCCTGAACTCCTGGGTGGGTCCCCTCCTGAACTCCTGGGTGGGTCCCCTCCTGAACTCCTGGGTGGGTCCCCTCCTGAACTCCTGGGTCCTTTGGGGCACTCCTGGGTCTCCTCAGTACTCTTGGGTTCCCCCCTGAACTCCTGGGTCCTTTGGGGCACTGCTGGGTCCCCTCCCGAACTCCTGGGTGGGTCCCCTCCCGAACTCCTGGGTGGGTCCCCTCCCGAACTCTTGGGTACTTTGGGGCACTCCTGGGTCCCCTCAGGACGCCTGGGTTCCCCCCTGAACTCCTGGGTCCTTTGGGGCACTCCTGGGTCCCCTCCTGAACTCTGGATCCTTTGGGGCACTCCTGGGTCCCCTCCTAAGCTCTTGGGTCCTTTGGGGAACTCTTGGGTCCCCTTAGAACTCCTGGGTTCACCCCTGAACTCCTGGGTCCTTTGGGGCTCTGCTGGGTCCCGTCCCGAACTCCTGGGTGGGTCCCGTCCCGAACTCGTGGGTGGGTCCTGTCCCGAACTCCTGGGTGGGTCCCCTCCCGTACTCCTGGGTCCCTTCCTGAACTCTGGATCCTTTGGGGCACTCCTGGGTCCTCTCCTGAAGACTGGATCCTTTGGGGTACTCCTCGGTCCCCTCCTGAACTTCTGGGTTCCCCCCTGATCTCCTGGGTCCTTTGGGCACTGCTGGGTCCCCTCCTGAACTCCTGGGTACCTTGGGGCACTCCTGGGTCCTTTGGGGCACTCCTGGGTCCTCTCCTGAACTCCTGGGTCCGCTCCTGAACTCTTGGGTTACCCCCTGAACTCCTAAGTCCCCTCCTGAAGTCCTGGGCGGGTCCCCTCCTGAAGTCCTGGGCGGGTCCCCTCCTGAAGTCCTGGGCGGGTCCCCTCCTGAAGTCCTGGGCGGGTCCCCTCCTGAAGTCCTGGGCGGGTCCCCTCCTGAAGTCCTGGGCGGGTCCCCTCCTGAACTCTGGATCCTTTGGGGCACTCCTGGGTCCACTCCTGAACTCTTGAGTCTTTGGTGAACTCTTGGGTCCCCTCAGAACTCCTGGGTCCTTTGGGGCACTGCTGGGTCCCCTCCCGAACTCCTGGGTGGGTCCCTCCCGAACTCCTGGGTGGGTCCCTCCCGAACTCCTGGGTGGGTCCCTCCCGAACTCCTGGGTACTTTGGGGTACTCCTGGGTTCCCCCCTGAACTCCTGGGTCCTTTGAGGCACTGCTGGGTCCCCTCCTGACCTCCTGGGTCCTTTGGGGCACTCCTGGGTCCTCTCCTGAACTCCTGGGTCCGCTCCTGAACTCTTGGGTTACCCCCTGAACTCCTAGGTCCCCTCCTGAATTCTTCAGTCCCTCCCTGAACTCCTGGGCGGGTCCCCTCCTGAACTCCTGGGCGGGTCCCCTCCTGAACTCCTGGGCGGGTCCCCTCCTGAACTCCTGGGCGGGTCCCCTCCTGAACTCTTGGGTACTTTGGGGCACTCCTGGGTCCCCTCAGAACGCCTGGGTCCCCTCCGAACTCCTGTGTTCCCCCCTGAACTCCTGGGTCCTTTGGGGCACTAATGGGCCCGCTCCTGAACTCCTGGGTGGGTCCCTCTCGAACTCCTGGGTCCCCTCCTGAACTCTTGGGTACTTTGGGGCACTCCTGGGTCCCCTCAGAACGCCTGGGTCCCCTCCTGAACTCCTGGGTCCCCTCCGAACTCCTGTGTTCCCCCCTGAACTCCTGGGTCCTTTGGGGCACTAATGGGCCCGCTCCTGAACTCCTGGGTGGGTCCCTCTCGAACTCCTGGGTCCCCTCCTGAACTCTTAGGTACTTTGGGGCACTCCTGGGTCCCCTCAGCACGCCTGGGTCCCCTCCTGAACTCCTGGGAGGGTCCCCTCCTGAACTCTGGATCCTTTGGGGCACTCCTGGGTCCACTCCTGAACTCTTGGGTCCTTTGGTGAACTCTTGGGTCCTTTGGTGAACTCTTGGGTCCCCTCAGAACTCCTGGGTCCTTTGGAGCACTGCTGGGTCCCCTCCCGAACTCCTGGGTGGGTCCCTCCTGAACTCCTGGGTGGGTCCCTCCTGAACTCCTGGGTCCCCTCCGAACTCCTGTGTTCCCCCCTGAACTCCTGGGTCCTTTGGGGCACTAATGGGCCCGCTCCTGAACTCCTGGGTGGGTCCCTCTCGAATTCCTGGGTCCCCTCCCGAACTCTTGGGTACTTTGGGGCACTCCTGGGTCCCCTCAGAACGCCTGGGTTCCCCCTGAAATCCTGGGTACTTTGGGGCACTCCTGGGTTCTCCCCTGAACTCCTGGGTCCTTTGGGGCACTGCTGGGTCCCCTCCTGAACTCCTGGGTCCTTTGGGGCACTCCTGGGTCCCCTCCTGAACTCCTGGGTCCTTTGGGGAACTCCTGGGTCCTCTCCTAACTCCTGGGTCCGCTCCTGAACTCTTGGGTTACCCCCTGAACTCCTAGGTCCCCTCCTGAATTCTTCAGTCCCTCCCTGAACTCCTGGGCGCGTCCCTCCCTGAACTCCTGGGCGCGTCCCTCCTGAACTCCTGGGCGCGTCCCTCCTGAACTCCTGGGCGCGTCCCTCCTGAACTCCTGGGCGCGTCCCCTCCTGAACTCTTGGGTACTTTGGGGCACTCCTGGGTCCCCTCAGAACGCCTGGGTCCCCTCCTGAACTCCTGGGTCCCCTCCGAACTCCTGTGTTCCCCCCTGAACTCCTGGGTCCTTTGGGGCACTGATGGGTCCGCTCCTGAACTCCTGGGTGCGTCCCCTCCCGAACTCCTGGGTGCGTCCCCTCCCGAACTCCTGGGTGCGTCCCCTCCCGAACTCCTGGGTACTTTGGGGCACTGCTGGGTACCCTAAGAACGCCTGGGTCCCCTCCTGAACTCCTGGGTCCCCTCCGAACTCCTGTGTTACCCCCTGAACTCCTGGGTCCTTTGGGGCACTGCTGGGTCCACTCCTGAACTCTTGGGTCTTTGGTGAACTCTTGGGTCCCCTCAGAACTCCTGGGTCCTTTGGGGCACTGCTGGGTCCCCTCCCGAACTCCTGGGTGGGTCCCTCCCGAACTCCTGGGTCCCCTCTGAACTCTTGGGTACTTTGGGGCACTCCTGGGTCCCCTCAGAACGCCTGGGTTCCCCCTGAACTCCTGGGTACTTTGGGGCACTCCTGGGTTCCCCCCTGAACTCCTGGGTCCTTTGGGGCACTGCTGGGTCCCCTCCTGAACTCCTGGGTCCTTTGGGGCACTCCTGGGTCCCCTCCTGAACTCCTGGGTCCTCTCCTAACTCCTGGGTCCGCTCCTGAACTCTTGGGTTACCCCCTGAACTCCTAGGTCCCCTCCTGAATTCTTCAGTCCCTCCCTGAACTCCTGGGCGGGTCCCCTCCTGAACTCCTGGGCGGGTCCCCTCCTGAACTCCTGGGCGGGTCCCCTCCTGAACTCCTGGGCGGGTCCCCTCCTGAACTCTGGATCCTTTGGGGCACTCTTGGGTCCCCTCCTGAACTCCTGGGTCCTTTGGGGCACACTTGGGTCCCTCCTGAACTCCTGCATGGGTCCCTCCTGAAGTCCTGGGTGGGTCCCTCCTGAACTCTTGTGTCCCCTCCTGAACTCTGGATCCTTTGGGGCACTCCTGGGTCCACTCCTGAACTCTGGATCCTTTGGGGCACTCCTGGGTTCCCCCCTGAACTCTTGGGTCCTTTGGGGCACTGCTAGGTCCCCTCCTGAACTCCTGGTTGGGTCCCCTTCTGAACTCCTGGGTGGGTCCCCTCCTGAACTCCTGGGTCGTTTGGGGCACTCTTGGGTCCCCTAAGAACTCCTTGGTCCCCCTCTGACCTCCTGGGTCCTTTGGGGCACTCCTGGGTCCCCTCCTGAACTCTGGATCCTTTGGGGCACTCCTGGGTTCCCCCCTGAACTCTTGGGTCCTTTGGGGCACTGCTAGGTCCCCTCCTGAACTCCTGGGTGGGTCCCCTCCTGAACTCCTGGGTGGGTCCCCTCCTGAACTCCTGGGTCCTTTGGGGCACTCCTGGGTCTCCTCAGTACTCTTGGGTTCCCCCCTGAACTCCTGGGTCCTTTGGGGCACTCCTGGGTGGGTCCCCTCCCGAACTCCTGGGTGGGTCCCCTCCCGAACTCCTGGGTGGGTCCCCTCCCGAACTCTTGGGTACTTTGGGGCACTCCTGGGTCCCCTCAGGACGCCTGGGTTCCCCCCTGAACTCCTGGGTCCTTTGGGGCATTCCTGTGTTCCCTCCTGAACTCTGGATCCTTTGGGGCACTCCTGGGCGGGTCCCCTCCTGAACTCCTGGGCGGGTCCCCTCCTGAACTCTGGATCCTTTGGCGCACTCTTGGGTCCCCTCCTGAACTCCTGGGTCCTTTGGGGCACTCCTGGTCCCCCTCCTGAACTCCTGAATGGGTCCCCTCAGAACTCCTGGGTCCCCTCCTCAAGTCCTGGGTGGGTCCCGCCATGAGCTCCTTGGTTGGTCCCTCCTGAACTTTTGGGTCCCACCCTGAACTCCTGGGTCCTTTGGGGCACTCCTGGTCCCCCTCCTGAACTCCTGAATGGGTCCCTCCTGAACTCCTGAATGGGTCCCTCCTGAACTCCTGAATGGGTCCCCTCAGAACTCCTGGGTCCCCTCCTCAAGGGCTGGGTGGGTCACTCCTGAACTCTTGAGTCCCCTCCTGAACTCCGGATCCTTTCGGGTACTCCTGGGTCCCCTCCTGAACTCTGGATCCTTTGGGGCACTCCTGGGTCCCCTCCTGAACTCTGGATTTTTTGGGGCACTCCTGGGTCTCCTCAGTACTCTTGGGTTCCCCCCTGAACTCCTGGGTCCTTTGAGGCACTGCTGGGTCCCCTCCCAAACTCCTGGGTGGGTCCCCTCCCGAACTCCTGGGTGGGTCCCCTCCCGAACTCCTGGGTGGGTCCCCTCCCGAACTCCTGGGTACTTGGGGCACTCCTGGGTCCCCTCAGAACGCCTGGGTTGCCCCCTGAACTCCTGGGTCCTTTGGGCATTCCTGGGTCCCCTCCTGAACTCTGGATCCTTTGGGGCACTCCTGGTCCCCCTCCTGAACTATTGAATGGGTCCCTCCTAAACTCCTGAATGGGTCCCTCCTGAACTCCTGAATGGGTCCACTCCTGAACTCCTGGGTGGGTCCCGCCATGAAGTCCTGGGTGGGTCCCTCCTGAACTCCTGGGTCCCCTCCTGAACTCCTGGGTGGGTCCCCTCCTGAACTCCTGTGTCGTTTGGGGCACTCTTGGGTCCCCTAAGAACTCCTGGGTCCCTCTCTGACCTCCTGGGTCCTTTGGGGCACTCCTGGGTCCCCTCCTGAACTCTGGATCCTTTGGGGCACTCCTGGGTCCCCTCCTAAGCTCTTGCATCCTTTGGGGAACTCTTGGGTCCCCTCAGAACTCCTGGGTTCACCCCTGAACGCCTGGGTTCTTTGGGGCACTCCTGGGTCTCCTCAGTACTCTTGGGTCCCCTCCTGAACTCTGGATCCTTTGGGGCACTCCTGGGTCCCCTCCTGAACTCCTGGGTCCTTTGGGGCACTCCTGGTCCCCCTCCTGAACTCCTGAATGGGTCCCCTCAGAACTCCTGGGTCCCCTCCTCAAGTCCTGGGTGGGTCCCTCCTGAACTCCTGGGTGGGTCCCTCCTGAACTTTTGGGTCCCACCCTGAACTCCTGGGTCCTTTGGGGCACTCCTGGTCCCCGTCCTGAACTATTGAATGGGTCCCTTCTGAACTCCTGAATGGGTCCCCTCAGAACTCCTGGATCCCCTCAGAAAGTCCTGGGTGAGTCCCGCCATGAAGTCCTGGGTGGGTCCCTCCTGAACTCTTGGGTACCCTCCTGAACCCTGGATCCTTTGGGGCACTCCTGGGTCCCGTCCTGAACTCTGGATCCTTTGGGGCACTCCTGGGTTCCCCCCTGAACTCCTGGGTCCTTTGGGGCACTGCTGGGTCCCCTCCTGAACTCCTGGGTGGGTCCCTCCTGAACTCCTGGGTGGGTCCCTCCTGATCACTTGGGTGCCCTCCTGAACTCTTGGGTGCCCTTAGAACTCCTGGGTTCCCCACAGAACTCCTGGGTCCTTTGGGGCACTCCTGGTCCCCCTCCTGAACTCTTCGGTCCCCCACTGAACTCCTGGGTCCTTTGGGGCACTCCTGGGTCCCCTCCTGAACTCTTGGGTCCCCTCCTGAACTCTGGATCCTTTGGGGCACTCCTGGGTCCCCTCCTAAGCTCTTGGGTCCTTTGGGGAACTCTTGGGTCCCCTCAGAACTCCTGGGTTCACCCCTGAACTCCTGGGTCCTTTGGGGCACTTCTGGGTCTCCTCAGTACTCTTGGGTTCCCCCCTGAACTCTTGGGTCCTTTGGGGCACTGCTGGGTCCCCTCCCGAACTCCTGGGTGGGTCCCCTCTTGAACTCCTGGGCGGGTCCTCTCCTGAACTCTTGGCTCCCCTCCTGAACTCTGGATCCTTTGGGGCACTCTTGGGTCCCCTCCTGAACTCCTGGGTCCTTTGGGGCACTCCTGAATGGGTCCCCTCAGAACTCCTGGGTCCCCTCCTCAGGCCCTGGGTGGGTCCCTCCTGAACTCCTGGGTGGGTCCCTCCTGAACTTTTGGGTCCCACCCTGAACTCCTGGGTCCCTTGGGGCACTCCTGGTCCCCCTCCTGAACTATTGAATGGGTCCCTCCTAAACTCCTGAATGGGTCCACTCCTGAACTCCTGGGTGGGTCCCCTCCTGACCTCCTGTGTCGTTTGGGGCACTCTTGGGTCCCCTAAGAACCCCTGGGTCCCTCTCTGACCTCCTGGGTCCTTTGGGGCATTCCTGGGTCCCCTCCTGAACTCTGGATCCTTTGGGGCACTCCTGGTCCCCGTTCTGAACTCCTGAATGGGTCCCCTCAGAACTCATGGTTCCCCTCCTGAACTCCTGGGTGGGTCCCTCCTGAACTCCTGGGTGGGTCCCTCCTGAACTCCTGGGTGGGTCCCTCCTGAACTCCTGGGTCCTTTGGGGCACTCCTGGTCTCCCTCCTGAACTATTGAATGGGTCCCTCCTGAACTCCTGAATGGGTCCCTCCTGAACTCCTGAATGGGTCCCCTCCTGAACTCCTGGGTGGGTCCCGCCATGAAGTCCTGGGTGGGTCCTTCCTGAACTCTTGGGTCCCCTCCTGAACCCTGGATCCTTTGGGGCACTCCTGGGTCCTTTGGGGCACTGCTGGGTCCCCACCTGAACTCCTGGTTGGGTCCCTCCTGAACACCTGGGTGGGTCCCTCCTGAACTCCTGGGTGCCCTCCTGATCACTTGGGTCCTTTGGGGCACTCTTGGGTCCCCTCAGAACTCCTGGGTTCCCCACTGAACTCCTGGGTCCTTTGGGGCACTCCTGGTCCCCCTCCTGAACTCTTCGGTCCCCCACTGTACTCCTGGGTCCTTTGGGGCACTCCTGGGTCCCCTCCTGAACTCTTGGGTCCCCTCCTGAACTCTGGATCCTTTGGGTCACTCCTGGGTCCCCTCCTAAGCTCTTGGGTCCTTTGGGGAACTCTTGGGTCCCCTCAGAACTCCTGGGTTCACCCCTGAACTCCTGGGTCCCTCGGGGCACTTCTGGGTCTCCTCAGTACTCTTGGGTTCCCCCCTGAACTCTTGGGCCCTTTGGGGCACTGCTGGGTCCCCTCCTGAACTCCTGGGTGGGTCCCCTCCCGAACTCCTGGGTGGGTCCCCTCTTGAACTCCTGGGTACTTTGGGGCACTCCTGGGTTCCCTCAGAATGGCTGGGTTCCCCCCTGAACTCCTGGGTCCTTTGGGGCATTCCTGAGTCCTCTCCTGAACTCTGGATCCTTTGTGGCACTCCTGGGTCCCCTCCTGAATTCCTGGGTCCGCTCCTGAACTCTTGGGTTACCCCCTGAACTCCTAGGTCCCCTCCTGAATTCTTCAGTCCCTCCCTGAACTCCTGGGCGGGTCCCTCCTGAACTCCTGGGCGGGTCCCTCCTGAACTCTTGGGCGGGTCCCCTCCTGAACTCTTGGGTCCTTTGAGGCACTTCTGGGTCCCCTCCTGAACTCCTGCATGGGTCCCTCCTGAACTCCTGGGTCCCCTCCGGAACTCTGGATCCTTTGGGGCACTCCTGGGTCCCCTCCTGAACTCTGGATTCTTTGGGGCACTCCTGGGTTCCCCCCTGAACTCCTGGGTCCTTTGGGGCACTGCTGGGTCCCCTCCTGAACTCCTGGGTGGGTCCCTCCTGAACTACGGGGTGGGTCCCTCCTGATCCCTTGGGTGCCCTCCTGATCCCTTGGGTGCCCTCCTGATCTCCTGGGTCCTTTGGGGCACTCCTGGGTCCTCTCCTGAACTCCTGGGTCCGGTCCTGAACTCCTGGGTTACCCCCTGAACTCCTAGGTCCCCTCCTGAATTCTTCAGTCCCTCCCTGAACTCCCGGTCCCCTCCTGAACTCCTGGGCGGGTCCCCTCCTGAACTCCTGGGCGGGTCCCCTCCTGAACTCCTGGGCGGGTCCCCTCCTGAACTCTGGATACTTTGGGGCACTCTTGGGTCCCCTCCAGAACTCCTGGGTCCTTTGGGGCACTCCTGGTCCCCCTCCTGAACTCCTGAATGGGTCCCCTCAGAACTCCTGGGTCCCCTCCTCAAGTCCTGGGTGGGTCCCTCCTGAACTTTTGGGTCCCACCCTGAACTCCTGGGTCCTTTGGGGCACTCCTGGTCCCCCTCCTGAACTCATGAATGGGTCCCTCCTGAACTCCTGCATGGGTCCCTCCTGAAGTCCTGGGTGGGTCCCTCCTGAACTCTTGTGTCCCCTCCTGAACTCTGGATACTTTGGGGCACTCTTGGGTCCCCTCCTGAACTCTGGATCCTTTGGGGCACTCCTGGGTACCCCCCTGAACTCTTGGGTCCTTTGGGGCACTGCTGGGTCCCCTCCTGAACTCCTGGGTGGGTCCCCTCCTGAACTCCTGGGTGGGTCCCCTCCTGACCTCCTGTGTCGTTTGGGGCACTCTTGGGTCCCCTAAGAACCCCTGGGTCCCTCTCTGACCTCCTGGGACCTTTGGGGCACTCCTGGTCCCCCTCCTGAACTCCTGAATGGGTCCCCTCTGAACTCCTGGGTCCCCTCCTGAAGTCCTTGGTGGGTCCCTCCTGAACTCCTGGGTGGGTCCCTCCTGAACTCCTGGGTGGGTCCCTCCTGAACTCCTGGGTCGTTTGGGGCACTCCTGGTCCCCGTCCTGAACTATTGAATGGGTCCCTTCTGAACTCCTGAATGGGTCCCCTCAGAACACCTGGATCCCCTCAGAAAGTCCTGGGTGGGTCCCGCCATGAAGTCCTGGGTGGGTCCCTCCTGAACTCTTGGGTCCGCTCCTGAACCCTCGATCCTTTGGGGCACTCCTGGGTCCCGTCCTGAACTCTGGATCCTTTGGGGCACTCCTGGGTTCCCCCCTGAACTCCTGGGTCCTTTGGGGCACTGCTGGGTCCCCTCCTGAACTCCTGGGTGGGTCCCTCCTGAACTCCTGGGTGGGTCCCTCCTGAACTCCTGGGTGGGTCCCTCCTGAACTCCAGGGTGGGTCCCTCCTGAACTCCAGGGTGGGTCCCTCCTGATCACTTGGGTGCCCTCAGAACTCCTGGGTTCCCCACTGAACTCCTGGGTCCTTTGGGGCACTCCTGGTCCCCCACTGAACTCCTGGGTCCTTTGGGGCACTCCTGGGTCCCCTCCTAAGCTCTTGGGTCCTTTGGGGAACTCTTGGGTCCCCTCAGAACTCCTGGGTTCACCCCTGAACTCCTGGGTCCTTTGGGGCACTTCTGGGTCTCCTCAGTACTCTTGAGTTCCCCCCTGAACTCTTGGGTCCTTTGGGGCACTGCTGGGTCCCCTCCCGAACTCCTGGGTGGGTCCCCTCTTGAACTCCTGGGCGGGTCCTCTCCTGAACTCTTGGGTCCCCTCCTGAACTCTGGATCCTTTGGGGCACTCTTGGGTCCCCTCCTGAACTCCTGGGTCCTTTGGGGCACTCCTGGTCCCCCTCCTGAACTCCTGAATGGGTCCCCTCAGAACTCCTGGGTCCCCTCCTCAGGTCCTGGGTGGGTCCCTACTGAACTTTTGGGTCCCACCCTGAACTCCTGGGTCCTTTGGGGCACTCCTGGTCCCCCTCCTGAACTCCTGAATGGGTCCCTCCTGAACTCCTGAATGGGTCCCCTCAGAACTCCTGGGTCCCCTCCTGAAGTCCTGGGTGGGTCCCTCCTGAACTCTTGAGTCCCCTCCTGAACTCTGGATCCTTTCGGACACTCCTGGTTCCCCTCCTGAACTCTGGATCCTTTGGGGCACTCCTGGATCCCCTCCTGAACTCTGGATCCTTTGGGGCACTCCTGGGTCCCCTCCTAAGCTCTTGGGTCCTTTGGGGAACTCTTGGGTCCCCTCAGAACTCCTGGGTTTACCCCTGAACGCCTGGGTCCTTTGGGGCACTCCTGGGTCCCCTCAGAACGCCTGGGTTCCCCCCTGAACTCCTGGGTCCTTGGGGGCATTCCTGGGTCCCCTCCTGAACTCTGGATCCTTTGGGGCACTCCTGGTCCCTGTCCTGAACTCCTGAATGGGTCCCCTCAGAACTCATGGGTCCCCTCCTGACGTCCTGGGTGGGTCCCTCCTGAACTCCTGGGTGGGTCCCTCCTGAACTTTTGGGTCCCACCCTAAACTCCTGGGTCCTTTGGGGCACTCCTGGTCTCCCTCCTGAACTATTGAAAGGGTCCCTCCTGAACTCCTGAATGGGTCCCTCCTGAACTCCTGAATGGGTCCCCTCCTGAACTCCTGAATGGGTCCCCTCCTGAACTCCTGGGTGGGTCCCGCCATGAAGTCCTGGGTGGGTCCCTCCTGAACTCTTGGGTCCCCTCCTGAACCCTGGATCCTTTGGGGCACTCCTGGGTCCTTTGGGGCACTGCTGGGTCCCCACCTGAACTCCTGGTTGGGTCCCTCCTGAACTCCTGGGTGCCCTCCTGATCACTTGGGTGCCCTCCTGATCACTTGGGTCCTTTGGGGCACTCTTGGGTCCCCTCAGAACTCCTGGGTTCCCCACTGAACTCCTGGGTCCTTTGGGGCACTCCTGGTCCCCCTCCTGAACTCTTCGGTCCCCCACTGTACTCCTGGGTCCTTTGGGGCACTCCTGGGTCCCCTCCTGAACTCTTGGGTCCCCTCCTGAACTCTGGATCCTTTGGGTCACTCCTGGGTCCCCTCCTAAGCTCTTGGGTCCTTTGGGGAACTCTTGGGTCCCCTCAGAACTCCTGGGTTCACCCCTGAACTCCTGGGTCCCTCGGGGCACTTCTGGGTCTCCTCAGTACTCTTGGGTTCCCCCCTGAACTCTTGGGCCCTTTGGGGCACTGCTGGGTCCCCTCCCGAACTCCTGGGTGGGTCCCCTCCCGAACTCCTGGGTGGGTCCCCTCTTGAACTCCTGGGTGGGTCCCCTCTTGAACTCCTGGTTACTTTGGGGCTCTCCTGGGTTCCCTCAGAATGGCTGGGTTCCCCCCTGAACTCCTGGGTCCTTTGGGGCATTCCTGGGTCCTCTCCTGAACTCTGGATCCTTTGTGGCACTCCTGGGTCCCCTCCTGAATTCCTGGGTCCGCTCCTGAATTCTTCAGTCCCTCCCTGAACTCCTGGGCGGGTCCCTCCTGAACTCCTGGGCGGGTCCCCTCCTGAACTCCTGGGCGGGTCCCCTCCTGAACTCCTGGGCGGGTCCCCTCCTGAACTCTTGGGTCCTTTGAGGCACTTCTGGGTCCCCTCCTGAACTCCTGAATGGGTCCCTCCTGAACTCCTGGGTCCCCTCCGGAACTCTGGATCCTTTGGGGCACTCCTGGGTCCCCTCCTGAACTCTGGATCCTTTGGGGCACTCCTGGGTTCCCCCCTGAACTCCTGGGTCCTTTGGGGCACTGCTGGGTCCCCTCCTGCACTCCTGGGTGGGTCCCCTCCTGCACTCCTGGGTGGGTCCCCTCCTGCACTCCTGGGTGGGTCCCCTCCTGCACTCCTGGGTGGGTCCCCTCCTGCACTCCTGGGTGGGTCCCCTCCTGCACTCCTGGGTGGGTCCCCTCCTGAACTCCTGGGTGGGTCCACTGCTGAACTCCTGGGTCCTTTGGGGTACTCCTCGGTCCCCTCCTGAACTCTTGGGTCCCCTCCTGAACTCTTGGGTCCTTTGGGGCACTCCTGGGTCCCCCTGTAAGCTCTTGGGTCCCTTGGGGAACTCTTGGGTCCCCTCAGAACTCCTGGGTTCCCCCCTGAACTCCTGGGTCCTTTGGGGCACTGCTGGGTCCCCTCCTGAACTCCTGGGTGGGTCCCTCCTGAACTACGGGGTGGGTCCCTCCTGATCCCTTGGGTCCCCTCCTGATCTCTTGGGTCCTTTGGGGCACTCTTGGGTCTCCTCAGAACTCCTGGGTTCCCCACTGAACTCCTGGGTCCTTTGGGGCACTCCTGGGTCCGGTCCTGAACTCCTGGGTTACCCCCTGAACTCCTAGGTCCCCTCCTGAATTCTTCAGTCCCTCCCTGAACTCCCGGTCCCCTCCGGAACTCCTGGGCGGGTCCCCTCCGGAACTCTGGATCCTTTGGGGCACTCCTGGGTCCCCTCCTGAACTCTGGATCCTTTGGGGCACTCCTGGGTCCCCTCCTAAGCTCTTGGGTCCTTTGGGGAACTCTTGGGTCCCCTCAGAACTCCTGGCTTCACCACTAAACTCATGGGTCCTTTGGGGCACTCCTGGGTCCCCTCAGAACGCCTGGGTTCCCCCCTGAACTCCTGGGTCCTTTGGGGCATTCCTGGGTCCCCTCCTGAACTCTGGATCCTTTGGGGCACTCCTGGTCCCCCTCCTGAACTCCTGAATGGGTCCCCTCAGAACTCATGGGTCCCCTGCTGAAGTCCTGGGTGGGTCCCTCCTGAACTTTTGGGTCCCACCCTAAACTCCTGGGTCCTTTGGGGCACTCTTGGTCTCCCTCCTGAACTCCTGAATGGGTCCCTCCTGAACTCCTGAATGGGTCCCCTCCTGAACTCCTGAATGGGTCACCTCCTGAACTCCTGAATGGGTCCCCTCCTGAACTCCTGAATGGGTCCCCTCCTGAACTCCTGAATGGGTCCCCTCCTGAACTCCTGAATGGGTCCCCTCCTGAACTCCTGAATGGGTCCCCTCCTGAACTCCTGAATGGGTCCCCTCCTGAACTCCTGAATGGGTCCCCTCCTGAACTCCTGAATGGGTCCCCTCCTGAACTCCTGAATGGGTCCCCTCCTGAACCCTGGATTCTTTGGAGCACTCCTGGGTCCCCTCCTGAACCCTGGATCCTTTGGGGCACTCCTGGGTCCTTTGGGGCACTGCTGGGTCCCCACCTGAACTCCTGGTTGGGTCCCTCCTGAACTGCTGGGTGGGTCCCTCCTGATCTCTTGGGTGCCCTCCTGATCACTTGGGTCCTTTGGGGCACTCCTGGGTCCCCTCAGAACTCCTGGGTTCCCCACTGAATTCCTGGGTCCTTTGGGGCACTCCTGGTCCCCCTCCTGAACTCTTCGGTCCCCCACTGAACTCCTGGGTCCTTTGGGGCACTCCTGGGTCCCCTCCTGAACTCTTGGGTCCCCTCCTGAACTCTGGATCCTTTGGGGCACTCCTGGGTCCCCTCCTAAGCTCTTGGGTCCTTTGGGGAACTCTTGGGTCCCCTCAGAACTCCTGGGTTCACCCCTGAACTCCTGGGTCCTTTGGGGCACTTCTGGGTCTCCTCAGTACTCTTGGGTTCCCCCCTGAACTCTTGGGTCCTTTGGGGCACTGCTGGGTCCCCTCCCGAACTCCTGGGTGGGTCCCCTCTTGAACTCCTGGGTGGGTTCCCTCTTGAACTCCTGGGTGGGTCCCCTCTTGAACTCTTGGGTACTTTGGGGCACTCCTGGGTTCCCTCAGAACGGCTGGGTTCCCCCCTGAACTCCTGGGTCCTTTCGGGCATTCCTGGGTCCTCTCCTGAACTCTGGATCCTTTGGGGCACTCCTGGGTCCCCTGCTGAACTCCTGGGTCCTTTGGGGCACTCCTGGGTCCGCTCCTGAACTCCTGGGTTACCCCCTGAACTCCTAAGTCCCCTCCTGAATTCTTCAGTCCCTCCCTGAACTCCTGGGCGGGTGCCTCCTGAACTCCTGGGCGGGTCCCACCTGAACTCCTGTGCGGGTCCCACCTGACATCCTGGGCCGGTCCCCTCCTGAACTCTTGGGTCCTTTGGGGCAATTCATGGTCCCCTCCTGAACTCCTGGGTGGTTCCCCTCCTGAACTCCTGGGTGGTTCCCCTCCTGAACTCCTGGGTGGTTCCCCTCCTGAACTCCTGGGTGGTTCCCCTCCTGAACTCCTGGGTGGTTCCCCTCCTGAACTCCTGGGTGGTTCCCCTCCTGAACTCCTGGGTGGTTCCCCTCCTGAACTCCTGGGTGGTTCCCCTCCTGAACTCCTGGGTGGGTCCCCTCCTGAACTCCTGGGTGGGTCCCCTCCTGAACTCCTGGGTGGGTCCCCTCCTGAACTCCTGGGTGGGTCCCCTCCTGAACTCCTGGGTGGGTCCCCTCCTGAACTCCTGGGTGGGTCCCCTCCTGATTTCTTGGGTCCTTTGGGGCACTCCTGGGTCCCCCTCTAAGCTCTTGGGTCCCTTGGGGAACTCTTGGGTCCCCTCAGAACTCCTGGGTTCACCCCTGAGCCTCTGGGTCCTTTGGGGCACTCCTGGTCCCCATCCTGAACTATTGAATGGGTCCCTTCTGAACTCCTGAATGGGTCCCTCCTGAACTCCTGGGTCACCTCAGAACTCCAGGGTCCCCTCCTGAAGTCCTGGGTGGGTCCCCTCCTGAACTCCTGGGTGCGTCCCCTCCTGAACTCCTGGGTGCGTCCCCTCCTGAACTCCTGGGTCCTTTGGGGCACTCTTGGGTCCCCTCAGAACTCCTGGGTTCCTCACTGAACTCCTGGGTCCTTTGGGGCACTCCTGGTCCCCCTCCTGAACTCTTGGGTCCCCTCCTGAACTCTGGATCCTTTGGGGCACTCCTGGGTCCCCTCCTGAACTCTTGGGTCCCCTCCTGAACCCTGGATCCTTTGGGGTACTCCTGGGTCCCCTCCTGAACTCTGGATCCTTTGGGGCACTCCTGGGTTCCCCCCTGAACTCCTGGGTCCCCTCCTGAACTCCTGGGTGGGTCCCCTCCTGAACTCCTGGGTGCCCTTCTGATCTCTTGGGTCCTTTGGGTCACTCTTGGATCCCCTCAGAACTCCTGGGTTCCCCACTGAACTCCTGGGTCCTTTGGGGTACTCCTGGGTCCCCTTCTGAACTCTTGGGTCCTTTGGGGCACTCCTGGGTCCCCCTCTAAGCTCTTGGGTCCCTTGGGGAACTCTTGGGTCCCCTCAGAACTCCTGGGTTCACCCCTGAGCTCCTGGGTCCTTTGGGGCACTCCTGGTCCCCATCCTGAACTATTGAATGGGTCCCTTCTGAACTCCTGAATGGGTCCCTCGTGAACTCCTGGGTCACCTCAGAACTCCAGGGTCCCCTCCTGAAGTCCTGGGTGGGTCCCCTCCTGAACTCCTGGGTGCATCCCCTCCTGAACTCTTGGGTCCTTTGGGGCACTCTTGGGTCCCCTCAGAACTCCTGGGTTCCCCACTGAACTCCTGGGTCCTTTGGGGCACTCCTGGTCCCCCTCCTGAATTCTTGGGTCCCCTCCTGAACTCTGGATCCTTTGGGGCACTCTTGGGTCCCCTCCTGAACTCTTGGGTCCCCTCCTGAACTCTTGGGTCCTTTGGGACACTCCTGGGTTCCCTCCTAAGTTCTTGGGTCCTTTGGGGAACTTTTGGGTCCCCTCAGAACTCCTGGGTCTTCTCAGTACTCTTGGGTTCCCCCCTGAACTGCTGGGTCCTTTGGGGCACTGCTGGGTCCCCTCCTGAACTCCTGGGTGGGTCCCTCCCGAACTCTTGGGTACTTTGGGGCACTCCTGGGTCCCCTCAGAACGCCTGGGTCCCCTCCTGAACTCCTGGGTCCCCTCCGAACTCCTGTGTTCCCCCCTGAACTCCTGGGTCCTTTGGGGCACTGCTGGTTCCCCTCCTGAACTCCTGGGTGGGTCCCGTCCTGAACTCTGAATCCTTTGGGGCACTCTTGGGTCCCCTCCTGAACTCTTGTGTCCCCTCAGAACTTCTGGGTTCCCCCCTGAACTCCTGGGTCCTTTGGGGTACTCCTGGGTCCCCTCCTGAACTCTTGGGTCCCCTCCTGAACTCTGGATCCTTTGGGGCACTCCTGGGTCCCCTACTGAACTCCTGGGTCCTTTGGGGCACTCCTGGGTCCGCTCCTGCGCTCCTGCGTCCGCTCCTGAACTCTTGGGTTACCCCCTGAACTCCTAGGTCCCCTATTGAATTCTTCAGTCCCTCCCTGAACTCCCGTTCCCCTCCTGAACTCCTGGGCGGGTCCCCTCCTGAACTCCTGGCCTGCCTGGCCACTTCACTTCACATCTCCGCCCCAGCCACTTCACACCGGGTTAGGGTTTAGGGTTAGGGTTAGGTTTTTACATATCATCCCAAAGTTCAAGTTTAAGTTTTGAGTCACTAATGCTTATAACAGTCTTTCCAGGTTTTAATTGCTTCACTGTAGTAATTACCAGTTTACAGGTGGTTACAAGGCTGAGAATATATTTTTCACTGCGACTAATCGCCTTCCACAACACAGTTCCCACTTTTTCCCAGGTCTTTATTTGAAAAACTCCTAACAGGTCAGCAGGAAACCCACTGCCTCTGCACCAAATTAACAATCTTTTGAGGTTACTCTCCTCATACTTCACCCCTCTCTTAGAGAGAATATGCAAGAGGAGCCGCAGTATTTCTTCTTCTTCTTTAAAAATATTCTGCCCCATCTCCTCTCGCCCCCAGCTGCTCACCTCTTTGGGCGTCCGTTGCGACGATATCGGATCCTTTATCCCTCCTCTGTCACTCCGTAGCCATCAATCGGGGGTCACGCAGCCCGCGTCCCGGTCATGGTCCAGCCGAGCCGTTCCAGCTCGGGCTCACTCCCTGCAGCGGTCGTGCGCCTTCCGTAAATTCTCCTTAGGGATCACGTCGGGGTCACCGCTTGCGAGGGCGCAAACTCACGGACTCCACGCAACTCAACACGAATTCAAGCGAAGCCATTTATTACAGAGACAAGCCTCCTTATATACGCAGTTATTTCCCGATAAGCGTCCACGTTCCAAACACGCGTCGGCTGATCGGATATCGTCCACGTTCAGGTCTTGTTATTATAGAATTACCTCACTCTCATAACAGATGTTGTTTTTCAGCCTTCGCGCCAACCTTGGAGTTGCTTTGTCTAGTTCAGAAATAAATCTCTATCTAACAGAAACCCATCTGCACAACAACCTTAAGAAAATCCCTTAAATCTCCCACAGGTGCTGTCATTTCTAGTTAGGGTCCAGGTGATTTTATAAGGGTGGTGGGCGGGGACTGGGATGATCGACCCCTCCCCTCGGCAGCTTTGGAGCCGTTTAATCTACATGGGCAGATGTCTTTGGAGAAGTGGAGGTGTCTGTTCGAGGTACGAGCTTCAGGAGCAGCAAAGGTTCAGTAGCAGCTGTAGTAGAAAGGTTGTTTGTCATTATGTTTCATTCATTGATTCGGTTCCAGGTGCTTTGCATTTTCCCAAAATTCCTGACTACAATGGAGATGGAGTGCTGGCAGTTGTATTTCACTTTCTATCTGCTCCCTAGAAAAACTAAGTTGAAATCCATACTCAGTCTCATTGTAGCTGCAATAGCAGCAATAAAGTGCAGGTGCTGTCATTTTCAGGGAGATTCCAGGTAATTTGATAAGGGTGGTGAGGGGGTCTGGGGTGAATGACCCTGCCCCTTTCCCAGGGGTTTGTGGGAAGGGGTGGGCGGAGCCCTGGGTATTTGAGCCCCGGTCCCCAGGCAGGGAGCTCATTCTGCTCCAGAGCCTCTTCGGTGGTGGTTCTCTGCTGCTCCTTCAGCAGCTTTTGAGATGTTTAATCCAAATAGGCAGATGTCTTTGGACAAGCAGAGGTGCTTGTTTGATGTAAGAGCTTCAGGAACAGCGAAGGTTTAACAACAGCTGTAGTAGAAAAGTTGTTTATCATTATGTTTCATTTGTTGATTCATTTTCAGGTGCTTTGCATTTTCCCAAGATTCCTGACTACAATGGAGAGGGAGTGTTGTTTTTTGGTTTGTATTGCTGTATTAATAGTTGTTAATGTCATCTCTTCTCCTGGAAGAGCATCTTGTCTCCAGAACTTTTGCAGCATGCGGCGGCCCCCGGTGGATCATTCAAATGTACCTCCCAGAACTCAGCCAAGGTGAGCAATGAACCGTAGGCTACTATGGATAAATATTATTTGGGGGCTCGATAGCGTGCGTGTTCTCGCTTTCCTTACTGTAGGCGACGATGGAGAAAGCGACAACTGCGGGAAGATCTCCGTTAGCATAGGTGGCATTTTCCTCTGTCGAAGGTGGATTCAGTCCCTCGGCCCTCTGAAAGATAAGTGGAGGCACGAGGGCTGGGAAGGGGCTGGGAATCGCAGGGTGGGTTTAAAGTTCTCAGACAGAAAAGCGCAGTCTAGGAGCGGTCCCCTTCGGGCAGATAAGGGGTCAGGGAACGTTACGGTGCGATGCCAGCATCTGCCGGGCAGGGCAGCTCCCGCCGGCGCCTGTTGTCGTGTAGTTCGGGAAGCTCGCCTCGTGCCTGTCAGACGATCCCGGGGTCTCGCTGTGCTCCGGGGGCCCAACGGGCCTCTCAGGTGCTATCTTGGGATCCGAAATGTCGGTGTTAATTGGCGTAGAGCCAATCGGGTGCTGGATTCTTGTATCATCAGCCAAAAGCGTGGACGGTGCTTGTATTTTGGACGTTTCTGGTCAGCTGTGACTTACGGTGTCAATCTGGGCTGCATCAGCAGCTCTGCGCTCTACTCCTCCAGTCTAAGGGACTGGCACTTCAAGATGCTGGGAAGAAGTTCTTAGGTCGTGCCGCCGTCTCTTCTGCGTGTGTGTGTGGCAGTGCCGCCGTCTCGTAAGGGTGTGATGTTCGGTTCCTTTTTCTTTTTCCTGGGGCTGCAGAAGAGGCTCCTTGCCTCATCACTGCCTCCCTGCAGGGCATTTGGATTGATGCCGTCTCTGGTTTTGGGTCACTGTCATTGCAGAGCGTTTTTGGTGCTGTTGCGGTTGTGTTGTCCATAGCGTTCTGTGGCGCGTTTGTCTGCGCATGTGCACGTTCGGCTCGGAGCTGCTCTGCCCGGTGGTGTGGAGTCAGGGGCGGGTAGAGCAAACTCTAGGAGTCCAGGGTTAATCTGTTGACAGATTCAAGTGTGTAGGCAGAGGTTGTGCGATCATCTGGGATGCAGTAGCTGTGGGCAGGGGAGCTGGCAGTCCGTTCCCCAGTGTTTTAGGGACTCAATTAGAGTGTCGGGTGGGATTCCTGAATAGAAAGCAAACCTGTGGAATGGTCAAACTGTTGATGAGCGTCTGGGTGACTTGTTGAATACCTTATTTTCAGAGGTAGAGGGATGACTTGGTTCGAAAGAGCAACAGAAGAGGCGAGCAGCGCGCCATAAGCAGGTGGGTCGGTGTGTGATGCCAGCGGGAAGATGTGTCGTGTGGCTCTATGTAAGTTTGGTCATTTGTCTCTTTCATAGAAGCAAAGAGGAAACCTGGGTATTAGCACCGCATCTCCTCGGGCAAGGTGAACAATGAGCATCGGGCCGAAGCAGCCGCTCGTTTCAGGTACCGTGTTGCCAGTGCAGGTGTCAGCGTCATTGGGTTGTGTTTTACAGGCGGCAGCTGAACCCCTGTGGTCAACGGCGTTGCAGTCAAAAGCAAGGGTGGGCAGGCAGGTGGGAGAGCGGCCAAGGTAAAGGAGGGGGAGACGGGCCCGTCTACGGGCGGGCTGTTTTTGAGCAGCGTCCGAGCAGGTGCTTTTGTTTTCGCAGGTGCTGTGGACCAGCTCGGAGGGGCGAAGCCGCACGCCGGTCAGCAGCCGAGAAGGTGAGGCGGCGGTGGGTGTCGAGGAGCCCGGTGTCGCTCGGTGACTAGGTTCAGCATTTCCTTCTTGTTTTGCAGGCTCCTTTTGTGCCCTTTGGACTTGGAGGAACGTTTCTGGTGAGCCGGGGTATGGGTGAGGAGGAGCGTGGGGCTGGGGACTCGCTCCAAGCTCTACAGTTCTTTTGTTTCTCGCTGTGTTAGGTGTTACGAGCGATGAGGGTTTGTGACCGCACCCGTGACACGACGTGCCAAACGGAACGCCGAGGAACTTAGGAGGAGGTGGGTGTTGCGGGAGGAGTCGGCGTTTACCCTGCTATACTGTATGCTGGCACGGCTTAGTGAGTGTGTCTTTTCCTGTGTTACTGTAGATGTTGAAGAGGACCCCGGCAATGCAGGAACATCTCCGTTATTGCACGTGGCGTTTTCTCTGTCGAAGGTGGATTTGGTCCCTCGGCCTTCTGAAAGATAAGTGGAGGCACGGGGCTGGGAAGGGGCCGGGAATCGCAGGGATGGGGGTAAAGTTCTGATAAGGGAAAGGGCTGTCCAGGACAAGTCCCCTTTGGGTGGGTAAAGGGTCCAGGGAACTTTACAGTGCGATGCCAGCATGTGCCGGGCAGGGCAGCTCCAGCCTGCGTCTGCATTGTCGTGTAGCTCGGGAAGCCTGCCTTGCATCTGTCAGATGATCCCGGGGTCTCGCTGTCCTCCTGGGGCCCAACGGGCCTCTCAGGTGCCATCCCGGGATCCGGAATACCGGTGTTAATTGGTGTAATGCCAATCGGGTGCTGGATTCTTGTATCATCAGCCAAAAGCGTGGACGGTTCTTGCATTTTGGATGTTCCTGGTCAGTTGTGATTTATGGTGTCATTCTGGGCTGCATCAGCAGCTCTGCTCTCTACCCCTCCAGTCCTAGGGACTGACACTTCAAGATGCTGGGAAGAAGTTCTTAGGTTGTGCCGCCGTCTGCGCTGTGGGTGTGTGCGCGCCAGTGCCGCCGTCTGCGCTGTGGGTGTGTGCGCGCCAGTGCCGCCGTCTGCGCTGTGGGTGTGTGCGCGCCAGTGCCGCCGTCTGCGCTGTGGGTGTGTGCGCGCCAGTGCCGCCGTCTGCGCTGTGGGTGTGTGCGCGCCAGTGCCGCCGTCTGCGCTGTGGGTGTGTGCGCGCCAGTGCCGCCGTCTGCGCTGTGGGTGTGTGCGCGCCAGTGCCGCCGTCTGCGCTGTGGGTGTGTGCGCGCCAGTGCCGCCGTCTGCGCTGTGGGTGTGTGCGCGCCAGTGCCGCCGTCTGCGCTGTGGGTGTGTGCGCGCCAGTGCCGCCGTCTGCGCTGTGGGTGTGTGCGCGCCAGTGCCGCCGTCTGCGCTGTGGGTGTGTGCGCGCCAGTGCCGCCGTCTGCGCTGTGGGTGTGTGCGCGCCAGTGCCGCCGTCTGCGCTGTGGGTGTGTGCGCGCCAGTGCCGCCGTCTCATAAGGGGCCGTGACGTTGGGGTCCTTTTTCCTGGGGTTGCAGAAGAGGCTCCTTGCCTCATCACTGCCTCCCTGCAGGGTGTTTCGATTGATGCCATCTCTGGTTTTGGCGTCGCTGTCGTTGCGGAGCGTTTTCGGTGCCGATCACTTCTGAAGCAGCTCGAACTCCTTCATATGCTGCTAGTATTTCCTTTACAGTTGGAGTATAGTTGGCCTCAGATCCTTTGTATCCTCGACTCCAAAAACCTAAGGGTTGACCTCGGGTTTCTCCTGGTGTTTTTTGCCAGAGGCTCCAGGTAAGTCCATTATCTCCGGCTGCGGTGTAGAGCACATTTTTAACATCTAGTCCAGTTCGGACTGGTCCAAGGGCCACCGCATGAGTTATCTCACGCTTAATTTGTTCAAAGGCTTGTCGTTGTTCAGGGCCCCACTCAAATTGGTTCTTTTTACGAGTCACTCGATAGAGAGGCTCACAATGTGGCTGTAGTCAGGAATATGCATTCTCCAAAAACCTACAATGCCCAAGAAAGTCTGTGTCTCCTTTTTATTAGTAGGTGGAGACATTGCTGCAATTTTGTTGATCACATCCATTGGGATCTGACAACAGCCATCTTGCCATTTTATTCCTAAAAACTGGATCTCTCGTGCAGGTCCCTTGACCTTGCTTCGTTTTATGGCAAAACCAGCATCCAAAAGAATAGGAATTATTCTCTCACCTTTCTCGAAGACTTCTTTCGCTGCGTCGCCCCATACGATGATGTCATCAATATATTGCAAGTGTTCTGGAGCTTCACCTTGCTCCAGCGTGGTCTGGATCAGTCCATGGCAGATGGTAGGACTGTGTTTCCACCCCTGGGGCAAGCGATTCCATGTATACTGGATGCCCCTCCAGGTGAAAGCAAACTGCGCCCTGCACTCTGCTGCTACAGGAATAGAGAAAAATGCATTAGCAATGTCAATTGTAGCGTACCACTTGGCTGCCTTTGACTCCAGTTCAAATTGCAGTTCTAGCATGTCAGGCACAGCAGTACTCAGTGGTGGTGTAACTTAATTCAGGCAACGATAGTCTACAGTTAGTCTCCACTCGTCATTAGACTTACGCACTGGCCAGATTGGGCTGTTAAAAGGTGAGCGAGTCTTACTGATCACACCCTGGCTTTCCAATTGACGAATCAGCTTCTGGATAGGAATCCAAGAGTCTCGATTGGTGTGATATTGCCAGCGATGCACCGTCGTGGTAGCAATTGGCACCTGCTGATCGTCAACCATCAGCAGTCCTACAACAGAAGGGTCATCTGAAAGACCAGGCAAATCAGACAGCTGTTCAATTTTCTCAGTGTCCACAGCTGCTATACCAAATGCCCACCTATACCCTTTTGGGTCCTTAAAATACCCTTTCCTGAGGTAGTCTACACCAAGGATGCACGGAGCATCTGGACCAGTCACAATGGGATGCTTTTGCCAGTTTTTTCCAGTTAGGCTCATTTCAGCCTCTGCAACAGTCAGTTCCTGGGATCCCCCAGTCACTCCAACAATATTGATGGATTGCGTTCCTTTATAATTAGAAGGAATTATTGTGCACTGAGCACCAGTGTCCACTAAAGCTTTGTACTCCTGGGGTTGTGTTGTACCAGGCCATAGTATTTCTACAGTCCAATAAACTCTGTTATCCCTTTCCTCCACCTGGTTGGAGGCAGGGCACCTCTAATTCCTGTTTTGCACAGTCTCTGGGTGTGAATTAGAGGTTCCTTCAAGAGCATCAGAATCTCTTCTGCTCCTTTTGTAAACTGGAGCAGCCACTTTCCTAGGAGTTTTTCCTTTTATCTCACGTACTCGTTCTTGAAGTTGAGGTAGGCCTTCCATGCCACTTATTGATGTTTTCTCCCTGCTCATGTAGGAAGAACCACAGTGAACCTCTTTTTGTGGGCTGTCTCTGCCCTCTCTCTCGAGATTGGAAACGCCTTCTCTTAACAGCTGAAACATAGGTTTGTGCAGGTCGTGAACGGTACGAGTCTTCTCTGAGCTCTTTGATTTCTTGCAACAGCTTTTCAAACCGGTCATCAGATTTTTCACACAGTTTCTCCACAGCGGATATACAAGCCCGTAGAGAACCAGCAAGGCTGTCCTCAAAGTACCGGAGCTGCTCAATCACTTCATTAATTTCTTGTATACCTCTAGCTGACCAGACCATTCCTGCCAATGACTTAGCATATGCAGGTGGTGCACTTTGTACAAATCTGCACCACATAGATTTTGTACAATTGATTCTATCTGGGTCTGTCCCCTCTTGGCTGTTTGGTCCTAGATAGATGATCTCTCGCACAGCTAATTCTCTCAGGAACTGGATACCTCTCTCCATAGTATTCCATTTCCCTAACTTGGATATACAATCTTCCTTGTAGGGAAATCTGACTTTCATAGCTGCCAGGAGTCGGGTCCAGAGAGTAGAGGCATTAGACTCTCTTGAAATTGCCCTATCAATGGTGGAATCTTTTGACAGAGATCCCAGCTGCCTGGCTTCACCACCTTCCAATTCAATTGTTTCTGCCTCATTGTCCCAGCATCGCAGCAGCCAGGTTAAAATATTCTCGCCTTCACGACGACTGAAGTCTTTTCGCAGATCTCTCAGCTCACCTGGAGAAAAGGACCGAGTGGTGGTCACTTCATCTCCACCCTGTCCTGATGATGCCCCTTGGGTTGATGTTGGCCCTGTGCCATCACCTGCTGCACGGGTGGTCTTTCTAGTGACTTTCTTACAACCAGCAACTGATGCTGATATGGGTTCACCATCATTTGATTCACTTTCAGAGTCTGAATGACTGTCACAGTGATTGCTGTGGTTACAGCAGCAACAGTGCCCAGTGTGTGAAGGCGGGGGGGCTGCCTTGTTAGACTTTGAGGCTGGAGAAGTAACGTTATCTGCAGCGAGCTTGGCAGAGGAGCTCTGCGGAGGAGCTGTAGCTTCAGCCTGTGAAGCTGCGGTTGTGGGGGCAGTGGCTGCAGCAGCAGCTTTGGCTGTTTTGCCTTTTCTCGAGCGGCTAGGAGTGCTTTTTGCTAAAGCTTCCGAAGACGCACTGCAAATCTCAGGACTAAAAAGAAACGCAAACCTCCTATTGAACCTCATTTCTCTTAACAGTAACACAAACTGCCACACATTCAGCAAACCAGATAACACCATCACAGTTCTACAAAGCTCCAAGGATATTCAAAGTTCTCTAAAACATTTGCAAATTGTCCTAGCGAAAACACAAAAGTATTGTTAGTCAGCCTTTCTAAAGATTCGCTTGACCAATTAGCAAATATAGAGCCATTCTGCTCTTTAATCTCTCCTGGAGGTTTTTCAAGGTAAAGCAGAAGCGAGTAGAAATTCATTAGCGGCTGCAATATAATGAAATAAACCAGTGCCATACCACACAGAATCATCATGACCGCTGTCCAGTTTCTTGTTGTTATATAATGAATACTTCGATTCAGAAAGAAACACCAACACAGATATGGGATCAGCGAGCACAATGTAGAAAATAACTGATACAACTTTTGCCATAACATCTTTAAATCAATGTAATTCACTTTGCCTTAATACCACTAAATAATATCCAAAGCAAACAGACGCGCGAGTATCACAACTCTATGAGTTGGCACCGTGCCAAGAAAATTGAAAGGTACGTCAGAGCAGTAGAAAAGCCAAAAATCTCCAAATTTACCCCTTTCTCTTGCCCCACGTTGGGTGCTAATTATCTGTCGAGGGTTAATATTGCGGGGTGACAATCAAACCCTGGCAGATGTATTGTTAACCTCCTCTCCCCCCCAGTTCCCCCTTTTGCCCCTCCCTCTCCCCCCTTCCTACTCAGGACAGGCGATCGGGAGGGAAAGAAGGACAGAGAGAAGAGAGTTGGAAAAGTTAAAGATGTTTTACTAATGCTGCTAATAAGAATAGAGAAAATAATACAAAATATACAAAACCAATCTTGTAAGTCTCAGCAACTGCAGAGCCAGCACCCAAAGTCCTGGATATAGACTCTGTAGCCAACTGGAGCTGGATTCAGTCTCTCACTAGGCCTCAGTTCGCAGGGACGACCAGCAAGGTCCTCTCCTAATGTCAGCCATGAGGAAAAAGGGAAAAAGGGAAAAAAGGGAAAAAAGGGGCCGAGATCCTCGTGATCTCCCACTTTTATATGAAGTATTCACGTGAATGGAATGTTATACACGGTTGGTCAGTCTCTCGATCATCAGTTTCTCGTTGCCCCTCTCGTGAGATGTCCATCCGTGCTTATCAATAAGTTTGCATTCCATTGCTAGGTTTAACCAAAACATGTGTTGGGTTTTCCAGGAAAATGCAGCTAATATGAAGGCTTTAGCTGACAGGCAAAAATTCACTAAAAGAGAAACTTGTTTTTTAACAAAACCAGGACAAGGAGGAACTTGGTGATGCAGGACGATCTCTATCAGCACATGTGGTGTTTTCCTCTGTTGAAGATGGATTCAGTCTCTTGGCCCTCTGAAAGATAAGTGGAGGCTGGGGGGCTGGGAAGGGGTTGGGAACTGCAGGGAGGGGGGTAAAGTTCTCTTTGGGGCAAGGGTGATCCAGGAACAGTCCCTTTTGGGCAGGCGAAGGGTCCAGGGAACTTCACAGTGCGATGCCAGCGTGTCCCGGGCAGGGCAGCTCCAGCCTCGTGTCAGTGTTGTATTGCAGGTCGGGAGGCTTGCATTGTGCCTGTCAGACGGTCCCGGGGTCTCGTCGCACTTGAGGGACCCGACAGGCATCCCGGGCGCCATCCCGGGATCCGGAACGCCGGTGCCAGTTGGCGTAGCGCCAATCAGGTCCTGGTTTTCTTGTATCAGCAGCTGAAAGCGTGGATGGTTTTTGCATTTTGGATGTTTCTGCTCAGTTGTGTTTTATGGTGTAGTTCTGGGCTGCATCGGCAGCTGTGCTCTGTACCCCTCCAGTCTAAGGGACTGGCACTTCTTCCCAGCATCTTGAAGTTTTTAAGTGGTGCCGCCGTCTCCTCTGTGTGTGTGCGCGCCAGTGCCGCCGTCTCCTCTGTGTGTGTGCGCGCCAGTGCCGCCGTCTCCTCTGTGTGTGTGCGCGCCAGTGCCGCCGTCTCCTCTGTGTGTGTGCGCGCCAGTGCCGCCGTCTCCTCTGTGTGTGTGCGCGCCAGTGCCGCCGTCTCCTCTGTGTGTGTGCGCGCCAGTGCCGCCGTCTCCTCTGTGTGTGTGCGCGCCAGTGCCGCCGTCTCCTCTGTGTGTGTGCGCGCCAGTGCCGCCGTCTCCTCTGTGTGTGTGCGCGCCAGTGCCGCCGTCTCCTCTGTGTGTGTGCGCGCCAGTGCCGCCGTCTCCTCTGTGTGTGTGCGCGCCAGTGCCGCCGTCTCCTCTGTGTGTGTGCGCGCCAGTGCCGCCGTCTCCTCTGTGTGTGTGCGCGCCAGTGCCGCCGTCTCCTCTGTGTGTGTGTGCGCCAGTGCCACCGTCTCCTCTGTGTGTGTGTGCGCCAGTGCCACCGTCTCCTCTGTGTGTGTGTGCGCCAGTGCCGCTGTCTTATAAGGGGCCGTGACGTAGACAGTACTGAATGCTGCTCCGTGCTACTTCTCCTCCGGTGGCAAATGCTTCACAGTCGCCCGAGGAAAGACGCTTAGCAATCGATCTCCAAGAGAAACGAAACACGTGATGCCATAAGGCGAAAGAATAGCAGGGCATCTCTTCACAAGCTTGTCGCTGATCTATAGCTGAGGGCAAACACTTGTGTGCTTGTGGGAGAGCCTGTGTCTTTCCTGGAAGCGTTTGGGAGTTTTGCTCAGACGCGTGTTTCCTCAAGTTCAAGAATCAAGATCTAGGATACCTGCAGACAGGTGCCTGTTTGTGTGGAGACAGTCTGCCTGAAACTCTGTGTTCCTTAGCGCCTGCTCTTTCTATCCGTCGCTCCACACGCCTGTGAGTCCCTTTCTTTCTCTCCACAAGCACGTGTGTTGACTTCGTCGCACACGTGCATCTGCACAAGCGTTGAGCTCAGCGGATGGAGTGTGTCTCTTGACACTTGCTGTGCGTTGGCTGTGTCTGCCTGCTCCAGTGAAGAGAGAAAGGGGAAATCATCTTGGTAGAGGCAACAAAGCAAAAGCGAGGCAGGATTGACATCTGCTCAACAGAGACGGAATCCCCGCGCTGACACAGTTCACAGTTACACGAGAAGAAATCTGAGCGGTACATGGACCGGAGACGTGTTTCCAAAGAGGTAGTTTAGCGAGTGAACAGCAGTGTGCGCGACTTTCAGGAGTGTGCCAGAATCACCAGAGCCTCTGTTCAAAAGCTGCTGCCTCTGTGACTGCATTGAGGCACGTTCCCATGTCTGCGAGTGTATAGACAGCTCTTTCGTGTTCACTCCAAGGGAAACGGTCCGCTATTGCTTCTGTGCGTACAGATGCGATTCCCTTGTCTCTTGCGAACACAGGGAACTCTGTGCATCCAAATCTACAGGCTAAGGACGCGTCTGCATATGTTTTGGTGAACAATCGAGTGTGCGTGTTCTGACAGCTGTCTCTATGCAGACGTCTCCACAGAGCCACTTCTGAATGCCCCGCAGCCCAGCACTGAATGGATACACTAACAAGTGGACCGGTGTGAGCAACCACATATGAAGAAGGACGTCTTTCATCTCACAGAAGCGCGAACGTCTTGGCGTTCAAGCACATGGCAGAAACAAGGTGTGAACAGATGAGCTGCTGCTATTTTCTCCGTTCGGCATGCTTCGTTGTAGCTCTCTTGCCGGTCGCAAGAGCAACAGCTGACATAGAACCTTTGTCACAATGCCCGCTACCGTGGTGAGGATGCGGGCACTCTGCGCGTGACAGAGACACAGCAGGACTTGGTGTCAGCTCAGCAATTTCTCAGTTCCCCAAAGAAGCTGAATTCTGCAAATTGCTGCTGTTGCTCTTGAAATGATGTCATCAGGTGGGTGTTTTGGTGTAATACACTGAAAACCAGAGCAGAAATGCTGAAATATTCCCATGGTATGCATGGTCTTAGGAACAAAGCACCGTGACTCAGCCTAGGTATATCTGCCGCTTATTCTTTTGTACTGCCAGCAGATTGTGGAAGTAGAGTATAAAAACCATGCTTATGGAGAGATCTTTACATTTTAGGCTTAGTCTAAGTGTCTCAAGTAGCCGGGGTTTTTGCTTGGGCCTAATCGATCAGGTCTGATGGCTTGCCTTCTCGTCTCCAGATGAATGTGGTAGAAAATATAAAGCAAGGAAACGTCCTTTGGCCTGGCCTTGGCTTGCCTTATTTCCTTCTCATCCTGTTCTCTGTGCCAGCCTCTCTCACTAAGCCCTTGTCTGGCTGCATGTCTCTTCTTTACTCTCTCCTTTTCTCAAACTCTCCTGCTTCCTGGCTTTTGTCTTTCCATTCCTCCATTTCAGTCCTGCAGCTCAACACTAGATTTTCCTCTTCCCTCCCTTTGGCTTGCTCCCTTCGCTTTCTCCCTCTGTTCCATATCCTTCTTTCCGACTTGTCTCTTGGAGACTTTTGGCCACGCTGGACCCAAGTCTGGGGATGTTTTGGAAACTTTTCAGAGGCCTCGCTGCTGACAGGGGGGACAGCAGGCAGTGACAGGCCCGGGGCTGACAGGCTCCCCCTCCCCTCGGGGGCGCTCGGCTGCCACACCCAGCTGACATAGAACCTTTGTCACAATGCCCGCTACCGTGGTGAGGATGCGGGCACTCTGCGGGTGACAGGGACACAGCAGGACTTGGTGTCAGCTCAGCAATTTCTCAGTTCCCCAAGGAAGCTGGATTCTGCCAATTGCTGCTGTTGCTGTTGCAATTATGTCATCAGGTGGGTGTTTTGGTGTAATACACTGAAAACCAGAGCAGAAATGCTGAAATATTCCCATGGTATGCATGGTCTTAGGCTGTGTCACGGTGCTTTGCTCCTAAGTAGATCTGCCGCTTATTCTTTTGTACTGCCAGCAGATTGTGGAAGTAGAGTATAAAAACCATCCTGATGGAGAGATCTTTGCATTTTAGGCTTAGTCTAAGTGTCTCAAGTAGCCGGGGTTTTTGCTTGGGCCTAATCCATCAGGTCTGATGGCTTTCCTCCTTGTCTCCAGATGAATGTGGTAGAAAATATAAAGCAAGGAAACATCCTTTGGTCTAGCCTTGTTTTGCCTTATTTCCTTCTCATCCTGTTCTCTGTGCCAGCCTCTCTCACTAACCCCTCGTCTGGCTGCATGTCTCTTCCTTCCTCTCTCCTTTTCTCAAACTCTCCTGCTTCCTGGCTTTTGTCTTTCCATTCCTCCATTTCAGTCCTGCAGCCCGGCACTAGCTTTTCCTCTTCCCTCCCTTTGGCTTGCTCCCTTCGCTTTCTCCCTTTGTTCCATATCCTTCTTTCCGACTTGTCTCTTGGAGACTTTTGGCCACGCTGGACCCAAGTCTGGGGATGTTTTGGAAACTTTTCAGAGGCCTTGCTGGTGACAGGGGGGACAGCAGGCAGTGACAGGCCCGGGGCTGACAGGCTCCCCCTCCCCTCGGGGGCGTTCGGCTGCCACACCCAGCTGACATAGAACGTTTGTCACAATGCCCGCTACCGTGGTGAGGATGCGGGCACTCTGCGCGTGACAGAGACACAGCAGGACTTGGTGTCAGCTCAGCAATTTCTCAGTTCCCCAAAGAAGCTGAATTCTGCCAGTTGCTGCTGTTGCTCTTGAAATGATTTCATCAGGTGGGTGTTTTGGTATAATACACTGAAAACCAGAGCAGAAATTCTGAAATTTTCCCATGGTATGCATGGTCTTAGGAGCAAACCACCATGACTCAGTCTAAGTAGATCTGCCGCTTATTCTTTTGTCCTGCCAGCAGATTGTGGAAGTAGAGTTTAAAAACCATCCTTATGGAGAGATCTTTGCCTTTTAGGCTTAGCCTAAGTGTCTCAAGTAGCCGGGGTTTTTGCTTTGGCGTAATCCATCAGGTCTGATGGCTTTCCTCCTCGTCTCCAGATGGATGTGGTAGAAAATATAAAGCAAGGAAACGTCCTTTGGGGTGCAGAAGCATTGGTAGCTTACCTAGGAAAACAAATTATCTCGGTCCAGATGTTAACAATGGCAAAGTCTATTACAGCTAAGTGTGAAATTTGCTTGAAAAATAATCCTTTAGGAAGAAGAAAAATAGAAATGGGGAAAATTAAGACAGGGGAGCTAGAGGCGGCTGAGGGCGCGGTTTTCGGAATGTTCAGGGAACTCCTCTGAGGCCTGTTGTAAAGCTTGGTATAAATCAATGTGCTTATTGTAAGGAGGGAGGACACTGGAAAAATGAATGCCCGAATCGTCTGGGCCCTACGGGTCGGGTACCACGCGCAGCAGGGAATGCAATACAAACTATGGTGTTGGGGGAGTATAATAACAACAGCTGACTATATGGCAGCACAGAAACAGATACCCAGAGTAAGGAACCCCTGGTGACGATACAAGTGGGGGATCAGGATGTGAGATTTTTTGGTGGACACAGGGGCTACTTATTCTGTGCTCAATTCTTTACAGGGAACAGTAAGTAATAAAAAGACGACGATTGTTGGTGCCACAGGGAAGGAAGAAGTACAGCCATTCCTACAACCCTTAGATCTGTGTTTTGGAGAAAAGGAGTTAACCCATGAGTTCTTATATGTTCCAGATCGTCCAGTTTCCCTTTTAGGATGGGACTTACTGACCAAATTGGATGCTGTAATAACTTTCGAGAATGGAAACCTGGTAATGAAAATTCCAGAATCTAAGGTAGGACAAGTTTTGCTGTTAAAAGAAAACCCAGTAGCAGAGGTACCACAAGCTGTGGAGGAGGCAGTGATCCCCACGGTATGGGCGACTGACATACCTGGGAAATCGAAAACGGCCCAGCCCGTTAAAGTGGAACTGAAGGAAGATGCCAAGCCAGTACAGTTGAGGCAGTACCCACTGAAACTAGAAGCTAGGTTAGGAATAGTGCCTCTAATTGAAAAATTTTTGAGGTATGGAATTCTAGAGGAATGTGAATCAGAATATAATACTCCAATTTTTCCAGTAAAGAAGCCTGATGGTAGTTACCGATTAGTCCAAGATTTGCGGGCTGTAAACCAGATCACTAAGGACATTTATCCGGTATTTGTAAACCCATATACCTTGTTAACATCTGTGAAGGAGAAATAGAAATGGTTTACTGTACTTGATTTAAAAGATGCCTTCTTCTGCATACCCCTCGACCAGGAAAGCAAAAAATTGTTTGCCTTTGAATGGGAAAATCCACACAATGGAAGGAAAACTCAGTTAACCTGGACACGTCTTCCGCAAGGATTCAAGAATAGCCCAACTATTTTTGGAAATCAGTTGTCTAAGGAACTCGAGGAATGGACTACGAAAGGCCACATCATAATCCCTCGACAACGGTACCTGTTGCTACAATACGTAGACGACATTTTGATCGCGACTGAGACGCGAGAACTCTGCATCCAGGTAACGATTGAAATACTGAACCAATTGGGAATGAATGGGTACAAAGTATCGAAAAATAAAGCTCAAATTCTATCCGAGACTGTGATTTATTTAGGATGCGAGCTTTCTCAAGGACAGCAGAAAACACAAACCGTGTGCATGCTATCTGTGCTATTTCAGAACCACGAAACTTACATGAATTAAGATCCTTTTTAGGAATGACAGGATGGTGCAGGCTCTGGATCATGGACTATGGACTTACTGCCAAACCTTTATATGAGGCACAGAAGAATAAGACCTTAGTGTGGGGAAAGCCACAATGAGAGGCTTTCCAGAAATTGAAACCAGCTTTGATGCAGGCACCTGCCTTGGGTCTGCCAGACTTGAGCAAAGAGTTTCAGTTGTTTGTACATGAGCGACAAAGACTTGCCTTGGGGGTATTCACCCAACGACTGGGATCTTGGAAAAGACCTGTCGGCTATTTTTCTAAACAGCTAGATCCGGTAAGTGCTGGGTGGCCGGCGTGCTTACGGGTGGTAGCTGCTACAGTAATACTGATCCAGGAGGTCCGAAAACTAACTATGGGAAAAAGGATAGAAGTGTTTGTATCCCATATGGTGACAACAGTACTGGAACAAAAGGGGGGCCATTGGCTTTCCGCAAGCAGAATGATGAAATACCAGGTAATTCTGACAGAACAAGATGATGTTATTCTGAAAACTACTAACCTAATGAACCCTGCTGAGTTTTTGGGTGCAGGTACTGAAGAAGGAGACCTGGAACATGATTGCGTGGAAGTCATCGAATATACCCACGCAAGTCGCCCTGATTTGAAAGACACTCCGCTGGCAGAAACTGACTGGGAACTCTTTACTGATGGCAGTAGCTTTGTGGAGAACGGAATGCGGTATGCAGGATATGCCATCACTACTGCCAAGACAGTAATTGAGGCTAAGCCCTTACCATCAAACACCTCAGCACAAAAAGCGGAGTTAATCGCCTTAACCAGAGCATTGGAACTCAGCGAAAACAAGAAAGTTAATATATGGACTGATTCAAAATATGCTTTTGGAGTTGTTCATGTGCATGGAGCCCTTTGGAAAGAGCGGGGACTGCTCTCTTCACAAGGAACAAACATGAAGTACCAGCAGGAGATACTGAACCTGCTTAAGACCATTCAAAAGCCATCACAAGTTGCTGTAATGCACTGTAAAGCTCATCAAGGTGGAACATCAAAAATCATCGAGGGAAATCGGCTTGCTGATCAAACAGCTCGGTCAGTAGCACGGCAAGTAAGAACAATGGTGGGCCTTGTCTCCCAGAAGGTAAGAGCAATTGATTTATTACCTTCAGAACCACCTAAATATTCTACAGAAGATGAAAAATTGGCAAGTCTAGTAAGAGCCAGCAAAAATAATTCTGGGTGGTATGTAACCACCAACGGACAAGTTGTGGTACCAACCACTATTATGAGAGGAATACTTCAGACGGAACAACAGAAGTGTCACTGGGGTGCAGAAGCATTGGTGGCTTACCTAAGAAAACAAATTATCTCGGTCCAGATGTTAACAATGGCAAAGTCTATTACAGCTAAGTGTGAAATTTGCTTGAAAAATAATCCTTTAGTAAGAAGAAAAACAGAAATGGGGAAAATTAAGACAGGTGTACAACCTGGGGATTATTGGCAAATAGATTATGTAGAGCTCCCCAGAACCCGAGGATTCAGATATATACTAGTTGGGGTAGATACCTTTTCAGGATGGCCAGAAGCTTTCCCTTGTTGCACCAACCAAGCAAAAGAAACTGTAAAATGGTTACTAAAGGAAATAATCCCTAGATTTGGGGTACCACTGGGGATATCTTCCGACAGGGGACCACACTTTGTGGCACAATTAGTAAAAGAAACCAGCAGATGTTTGGGAATTAAATGGGAGTTACATACCCCATGGAGACCCCAGTCTAGTGGGCAAGTGGAGAAAATGAATCAAACTCTAAAAAGGCAACTTAGCAAGATCTGTCAGGAAGCAAAAATTCAATGGCCTCAGGCCTTGCCAATAGCATTGCTGCGCATTAGGATTAAACCTAGGAGTGGGATGTCAGTAAGTTCATACGAGATTTTGTATGGCAAACCATGTGAAGCACCAGACCCAAACCCAGAGGTACATGTGAAAGGTAATCAGGACTTGCACAATTATGTGTTGTCTCTTGGCAGGACATTGAATCGACTCAGATCCGCACCAGTGTGGAATCGCCCACTAGCGCTCGAGAATCCGGTACATGATATAGAGCCTGGAGACACGGTGTATATAAGAACCTGGAATGAAGAACCCTTAAAAGAGCGCTGGGACGGACCCTATCAAGTACTCCTGACTACATTCACCGCAGTCAAAGTTGCTGGAGTAGACTCCTGGATACATTATACCCGAGTGAAAAGAGTTCCAAGACTGTGGAAATCGCAGATAGTGGGTCCTACCACGCTCAAGATTACATCGCAATAATGTCTGGTTTTCATTACCGAATTGTGATTTTGGTTAGAGCGTTTGTACTTTTGAAAATTGGAGGGGGAAGTGCCACTCTATTCCACAAGGCCTCTGATAAACGGTGGGAAAATGGGACAATTCAAATGGGATTGCAAATTAGGCCACGAAGAGCAGTAAACAATAATGAAAGTACCCAGGTGCCACAGGTAGTACAAAGCGTACAGAATCAGGCAGAGAATCTGATGATAGGGCTAATTCGAGATTTTGCATTGACCCAGAATACCAGTAGCATCACTGCTTGCCTTCCAATTCCAAAATCGGCTGAAGATCCAATAGAGTGGGGAATAATATCTACCACCTTACCAGAAGTAAATAAAACTAGTAAAATAGCATGTGAATCTCACACTAGAATAGAAGAAGTCCCAACTGAGCGATGGGTAAAAAGCGGACCCCAGACAGAAGTAATGACAATAGAAGATTGTATGAGACTCAGAGGAAAACTTGGTCCAGGTGCTGGGTGGAAAACCAAGTGCACCTATGAAAGCTGGACCAAAGAGACGGTAAATGAAAAGGTTGAACGGACTTACTGGGAATGCAAAGATCAAAATAGCAAAAATAGAACTGAATCATGGAATAACATGTGGACACTGAGTATTGTACAACAATACCAATATAGTGAAGCATTTCCATGGTGTGTACGGTGGTCCAATGTAACAGGAGGAACAACAGTACCATGGTGGAATTGTTCACAAGTAATAACCTGCCAGACAGATGTAAAAGAAATACCTCTGTCCATCATTAAAGTTGCAACAATTGCAGGTTGCATTTGTCAGAAACAATTGGATCCAAAGGAAGCAACCAAAATAGGCATTGATGGAGATAGAATTGATTGTAGAGGCGTTATAGGTAGTGTGGGACATCTGGTTTGGGCCTTAAGTGATGGGACCTGGACAACTCACCTACCAATAGGAGGACCAGTAAGGGAAATTACTCTGGGACTGCCGACCCTATGTCCTATTTGGAAAAAGTCACCCTTGAAAAATAGGCAAGAACTTCTACAGGTTAGGCACAAACGAGAGGTAGATGAAGATGTGTGGCACGAAGCATCAAGCAGTGTCAAATTTGGCTGGGCACTAGAATCTTTCTTTGCACCAATTGCGGCCTACAGAAATAGAGAAATGATTGATAAATTGATTGGGCAAATGGATCGATTGGCTAGAATAACTAAAAAGGCTTTTCGGGAACTTAATATACAATTACAGGCTACGACTAAAATGACCTTGCAGAATAGAATGGCACTCGACATAATGTTACTGAAAGAAAATGGTGTCTGTGGATATTTGAAAGACAGAATTGATCGTTGCTGCATCCATATTCCAAACGTAACTTTGGAGGTCGAGAAGGACATTTCCCAACTGACCCAAACAGAGATGGAGCTGCAAAAAGAAAAGCAGGATGCAGAACAGAGCTGGATAGGCGCTCTGTTGAATACATTTGGCTTAAATTTGGGAGGATGGGTACATTCACTACTAGAAAGTGTAGTGGTACTTGAAATTGTGATTGTGCTTCTTTGCTTATTGTATGTAGGTATTAGGCGTGTACTTAGTCAAACAAGTGATCGCATTTTTAGTGTCTTGAGCAGGAATTATGATAATCCTGTATTCGAAAACCCTCCAGCTTATGAAGAATAATCGAAATAGTTGATGAAGGTGAGAATGCATTGTCTAAGAATAGAAAAGCATTCTCAAAGGGGGGACATGTTAGAGATAGAATCAATTTTATAGGGGATTATACTAATACAGTCAACACAGTCAATCTTAATAGGAGACTAACAGGATCAATTTTACAAGATGTTCTTTTCTGGGATGGGTACCAGGCTGATTCAACCTTTGCATACCGTGTTTTACCTAATAAGGGAATTGAGCATACCTTTATCTTATCAACCTAGCGTTTATCTTAGCCCAAATATGCTTAGAATGAGGAGAAATATATACAGTACCTCTGGAAAGTAAGCTAGTCAGCAGTTGTGCAATTATAGAGTAGTGCGCATGTGCCGCATCAAAAGGTGAAAAGGACAGAGGCGATGAAGACTACTTACTTCATCCTGAAGACCCCCTGAAAGACCACCAGAGGACACTGCGCATGATCAAAGTAGTTCCAAGGTATTGCAATCGATGTTGCAATAAATGTTGAGCAACTGTTACATATTCTAATGATCCTAATGTATATATGAATATGTATGTGAATGGACTGCATAAATACTGTGTAACCTAAACTGACAATGGAAGCCAGTTTTGGGTGCGAACCCCTGGTTTCCCAGCGCTGAAATAAAGCACCGCATATAACTACGCCCGTGGTTATGTGTCCTGATTGCTAACATTTTGGCAACCCAGATGGGACCTCGCGGGCATTGCTGAGACGGCTCGCGTCTCGATCCTGCTCTGGCTAGCACCGAGGTATTCTTGGGGAGTGCGTCGGACGCGACCGGCTCTCTGCTGCTCACGACGGACCTCTGATTGGTAAGAAGGTGCTTTATCTGTTGTTTTACCTGGATTACTGGGTACCCATCTGGTCTGGTTCTGTTCTGGTCCTGTAGCCTGCTGGTCAGGCATCCGGTAGCCTGCCGGTCAGATGTGGCGAAAGCCACGCTCGGTTGGGCAGGGAGCTCCCGAGGTATTGCCTAGGCAGCCGTCCGTTAGACAGAGGGAAACCTCTGCAGGTTCGGCATCTGGTATCTGGTTATCTGGTTCTGGTTTTGCCTGTCTGGTTATCTGCGTGCACCTAGGGTCTGGTTACTTGTGCACACCTGGTCTGTTATTTGTGTTATTCAGGCTCACCACTTGGTCTGGTTATTTATCTGGTTGTCTGGGGTCGCCGGTTTCAACAGTGAATATAGATCATCGTTCTGGTAGTTTGACCTGTGTTCGCTGTTGAGACTGGTGATTTCAAAGTTATCCGTGCGTTATCTTTCTGTATTAACCCGTCTCTGCGTTACTCTTTTGTGTTGGTATGTGTGGTACAAAGATGTCACCATTAGACTGTTTGTTGAAACATTGGAAGGAGGCTGGATTTGCACAATCTATGAGTAAAAAGAAATTAGTTGAATATTGTACTCACTGGTGGCCTGAATATGACTTGCCTAATGAAGTACGTTGGCCACCGGAGGGTACTTTAGAACATGGAACTATTGTTGAATTAATGAGGTTTTGTCAAAGGGAAGGTAAATGGGATGAAGTACAGTATGTGGATCTCTTTTTCTATCTTGAACAAAACCAGGACTGGACGAAGGAATGTGGGTTAATGTTAGTCCAGAGGAACGGTATTAATGATAAATGTACGGGCTGTACGGTGGAAAAGAAATGCATAACATGTTTGGCAGTAGAGAGCAGCCGCGGCAACGCTTCAGATCTGCCGTGTTTAGACGTTGCGCCTTCAGAAATTGATCCCTCTGCACCTAAACCCCTTAAACCCTCGGCACCTGTGCGTCTTACTGAAAGTGATATCGATTCCAGTGGGGATGAGGGGGCAGCAACCGGAGTAAAAGGAGTAACAACTACACCAATATCCCACAGAACTAGGAACAGAGAAAAGGAAGCCCAAAAGGGGGGTGAACCGTCAAATGTAATAGCACCCTTGAGACAGGCGGGTGAACCGTCAAATGTAATAGCACCCTTGAGACAGGCGGTAGGAGTCGGGGGAGAACCAGTTTATGTAAAAGTCCCATTTTCACCAGGAGATCTAATGATTTGGAAACAATCAGCTGGTCCTTACCGGGAAAACCCAGACAAGGTTGCAAGCATAATTAAGATGATAATTAAAACGCAGAATCCCGATTGGGATGATTTGCAGGTGATTCTTGACACATGAATGGATTCTACAGAAAAAGATATGGTTATACGGGTAGCAAGAGATAAAGTAAGAGAGGATATTCGGAATGGGGCTGTGGGCGGTAATGTTGATGAGAATTTCCCAAAAGAGGAACCCCGGTGGGATTATAATACTGGGGCTGGTCAGCTTCGCCTCCGGAGGTATCAGGACTGGTTATTAATTGGTGTTCAGACTGCTATGCCAAAACAAATGAATTGGTCAAAATTGTATAATGTTAGGCAGGAAAAGAATGAATCCCCTTCAGCTTTTTTAGAAAGATTGAAGGAAACTGCAAAAAGATATATGGATTTAGATATTGAAACGGAACAAGCAAGGGTCCAGTTGGCTTTGATCTTTTTGGGGGAGTCTCAGGATGATATTCGGGAGAAATTACAGAAACTGGAGGGGGCACAATTGCGAGATCTGGATGTTATGTTAGAAACAGCCTGGAAAGTTTATAATAATAGAGAAAAGGAGCAGTCGAGGCGTTCTCAGCAAGACTTGTTGGCTCTGGTCCAAGGGCAAGGCAGGGGAATACGAATGGAAGCCCGCGGCAGGGGAGCTAGAGGCGGCCGAGGGCGCGGTTTTCGGAATGTTCAGGGAACTCCTCTGAGGCCTGTTGTAAAGCTTGGTATAAATCAATGTGCTTATTGCAAGGAGGGAGGACACTGGAAAAATGAATGCCCGAATTGTCCGGGCCCTACGGGTCGGGTACCAAGCGCAGCAGGGAATGCAATACAAACTATGGTGTTGGGGGAGTATAATAACAACAGCTGACTATATGGCAGCACAGAAACAGATACCCAGAGTAAGGAACCCCTGGTGACGATACAAGTGGGGGATCAGGATGTGAGATTTTTTGGTGGACACAGGGGCTACTTATTCTGTGCTCAATTCTTTACAGGGAACAGTAAGTAATAAAAAGACGACGATTGTTGGTGCCACAGGGAAGGAAGAAGTACAGCCATTCCTACAACCCTTAGATCTGTGTTTTGGAGAAAAGGAGTTAACCCATGAGTTCTTATATGTTCCAGATCGTCCAGTTTCCCTTTTAGGACGGGACTTACTGACCAAATTGGATGCTGTAATAACATTCGAGAATGGAAACCTGGTAATGAAAATTCCAGAATCTAAGGTAGGACAAGTTTTGCTGTTAAAAGAAAACCCAGTAGCAGAGGTACCACAAGCTGTGGAGGAGGCAGTGATCCCCACGGTATGGGCGACTGACATACCTGGGAAATCGAAAACGGCCCAGCCCGTTAAAGTGGAACTGAAGGAAGATGCCAAGCCAGTACAGTTGAGGCAGTACCCACTGAAACTAGAAGCTAGGTTAGGAATAGTGCCTCTAATTGAAAAATTTTTGAGGTATGGAATTCTAGAGGAATGTGAATCAGAATATAATACTCCAATTTTTCCAGTAAAGAAGCCTGATGGTAGTTACCGATTAGTCCAAGATTTGCGGGCTGTAAACCAGATCACTAAGGACATTTATCCGGTATTTGTAAACCCATATACCTTGTTAACATCTGTGAAGGAGAAATAGAAATGGTTTACTGTACTTGATTTAAAAGATGCCTTCTTCTGCATACCCCTCGACCAGGAAAGCAAAAAATTGTTTGCCTTTGAATGGGAAAATCCACACAATGGAAGGAAAACTCAGTTAACCTGGACACGTCTTCCGCAAGGATTCAAGAATAGCCCAACAATTTTTGGAAATCAGTTGGCTAAGGAACTCGAGGAATGGACTACGAAAGGCCACATCATAATCCCTTGACAACGGTACCTGTTGCTACAATACGTAGACGACATTTTGATCGCGACTGAGACGCGAGAACTCTGCATCCAGGTAACGATTGAAATACTGAACCAATTGGGAATGAATGGGTACAAAGTATCGAAAAATAAAGCTCAAATTCTATCCGAGACTGTGATTTATTTAGGATGCGAGCTTTCTCAAGGACAGCAGAAAACACAAACCGTGTGCATGCTATCTGTGCTATTTCAGAACCACGAAACTTACATGAATTAAGATCCTTTTTAGGAATGACAGGATGGTGCAGGCTCTGGATCATGGACTATGGACTTACTGCCAAACCTTTATATGAGGCACAGAAGAATAAGACCTTAGTGTGGGGAAAGCCACAACGAGAGGCTTTCCAGAAATTGAAACCAGCTTTGATGCAGGCACCTGCCTTGGGTCTGCCAGACTTGAGCAAAGAGTTTCAGTTGTTTGTACATGAGCGACAAAGACTTGCCTTGGGGGTATTCACCCAACGACTGGGATCTTGGAAAAGACCTGTCGGCTATTTTTCTAAACAGCTAGATCCGGTAAGTGCTGGGTGGCCGGCGTGCTTATGGGCGGTAGCTGCTACAGTAATACTGATCCAGGAGGTCCGAAAACTAACTATGGGAAAAAGGATAGAAGTGTTTGTATCCCATATGGTGACAACAGTACTGGAACAAAAGGGGGGCCATTGGCTTTCCGCAAGCAGAATGATGAAATACCAGGTAATTCTGACAGAACAAGATGATGTTATTCTAAAAACTACTAACCTAATGAACCCTGCTGAGTTTTTGGGTGCAGGTACTGAAGAAGGAGACCTGGAACATGATTGCGTGGAAGTCATCGAATATACCCACGCAAGTCGCCCTGATTTGAAAGACACTCCGCTGGCAGAAACTGACTGGGAACTCTTTACTGATGGCAGTAGCTTTGTGGAGAACGGAATGCGGTATGCAGGATATGCCATCACTACTGCCAAGACAGTAATTGAGGCTAAGCCCTTACCATCAAACACCTCAGCACAAAAAGCGGAGTTAATCGCCTTAACCAGAGCATTGGAACTCAGCGAAAACAAGAAAGTTAATATATGGACTGATTCAAAATATGCTTTTGGAGTTGTTCATGTGCATGGAGCCCTTTGGAAAGAGCGGGGACTGCTCTCTTCACAAGGAACAAACATGAAGTACCAGCAGGAGATACTGAACCTGCTTAAGACCATTCAAAAGCCATCACAAGTTGCTGTAATGCACTGTAAAGCTCATCAAGGTGGAACATCAAAAATCATCGAGGGAAATCGGCTTGCTGATCAAACAGCTCGGTCAGTAGCACGGCAAGTAAGAACAATGGTGGGCCTTGTCTCCCAGAAGGTAAGAGCAATTGATTTATTACCTTCAGAACCACCTAAATATTCTACAGAAGATGAAAAATTGGCAAGTCTAGTAAGAGCCAGCAAAAATAATTCTGGGTGGTATGTAACCACCAACGGACAAGTTGTGGTACCAACCACTATTATGAGAGGAATACTTCAGACGGAACAACAGAAGTGTCACTGGGGTGCAGAAGCATTGGTGGCTTACCTAAGAAAACAAATTATCTCGGTCCAGATGTTAACAATGGCAAAGTCTATTACAGCTAAGTGTGAAATTTGCTTGAAAAATAATCCTTTAGTAAGAAGAAAAACAGAAATGGGGAAAATTAAGACAGGTGTACAACCTGGGGATTATTGGCAAATAGATTATGTAGAGCTCCCCAGAACCCGAGGATTCAGATATATACTAGTTGGGGTAGATACCTTTTCAGGATGGCCAGAAGCTTTCCCTTGTCGCACCAACCAAGCAAAAGAAACTGTAAAATGGTTACTAAAGGAAATAATCCCTAGATTTGGGGTACCACTGGGGATATCTTCCGATAGGGGACCACACTTTGTGGCACAATTAGTAAAAGAAACCAGCAGATGTTTGGGAATTAAATGGGAGTTACATACCCCATGGAGACCCCAGTCTAGTGGGCAAGTGGAGAAAATGAATCAAACTCTAAAAAGGCAACTTAGCAAGATCTGTCAGGAAGCAAAAATTCAATGGCCTCAGGCCTTGCCAATAGCATTGCTGCGCATTAGGATTAAACCTAGGAGTGGGATGTCAGTAAGTTCATACGAGATTTTGTATGGCAAACCATGTGAAGCACCAGACCCAAACCCAGAGGTACATGTGAAAGGTAATCAGGACTTGCACAATTATGTGTTGTCTCTTGGCAGGACATTGAATCGACTCAGATCCGCACCAGTGTGGAATCGCCCACTAGCGCTCGAGAATCCGGTACATGATATAGAGCCTGGAGACACGGTGTATATAAGAACCTGGAATGAAGAACCCTTAAAAGAGCGCTGGGACGGACCCTATCAAGTACTCCTGACTACATTCACCGCAGTCAAAGTTGCTGGAGTAGACTCCTGGATACATTATACCCGAGTGAAAAGAGTTCCAAGACTGTGGAAATCGCAGATAGTGGGTCCTACCACGCTCAAGATTACATCGCAATAATGTCTGGTTTTCATTACCGAATTGTGATTTTGGTTAGAGCGTTTGTACTTTTGAAAATTGGAGGGGGAAGTGCCACTCTATTCCACAAGGCCTCTGATAAACGGTGGGAAAATGGGACAATTCAAATGGGATTGCAAATTAGGCCACGAAGAGCAGTAAACAATAATGAAAGTACCCAGGTGCCACAGGTAGTACAAAGCGTACAGAATCAGGCAGAGAATCTGATGATAGGGCTAATTCGAGATTTTGCATTGACCCAGAATACCAGTAGCATCACTGCTTGCCTTCCAATTCCAAAATCGGCTGAAGATCCAATACAGTGGGGAATAATATCTACCACCTTACCAGAAGTAAATAAAACTAGTAAAATAGCATGTGAATCTCACACTAGAATAGAAGAAGTCCCAACTGAGCGATGGGTAAAAAGCGGACCCCAGACAGAAGTAATGACAATAGAAGATTGTATGAGACTCAGAGGAAAACTTGGTCCAGGTGCTGGGTGGAAAACCAAGTGCACCTATGAAAGCTGGACCAAAGAGACGGTAAATGAAAAGGTTGAACGGACTTACTGGGAATGCAAAGATCAAAATAGCAAAAATAGAACTGAATCATGGAATAACATGTGGACACTGAGTATTGTACAACAATACCAATATAGTGAAGCATTTCCATGGTGTGTACGGTGGTCCAATGTAACAGGAGGAACAACAGTACCGTGGTGGAATTGTTCACAAGTAATAACCTGCCAGACAGATGTAAAAGAAATACCTCTGTCCATCATTAAAGTTGCAACAATTGCAGGTTGCATTTGTCAGAAACAATTGGATCCAAAGGAAGCAACCAAAATAGGCATTGATGGAGATAGAATTGATTGTAGAGGCGTTATAGGTAGTGTGGGACATCTGGTTTGGGCCTTAAGTGATGGGACCTGGACAACTCACCTACCAATAGGAGGACCAGTAAGGGAAATTACTCTGGGACTGCCGACCCTATGTCCTATTTGGAAAAAGTCACCCTTGAAAAATAGGCAAGAACTTCTACAGGTTAGGCACAAACGAGAGGTAGATGAAGATGTGTGGCACGAACCATCAAGCAGTGTCAAATTTGGCTGGGCACTAGAATCTTTCTTTGCACCAATTGCGGCCTACAGAAATAGAGAAATGATTGATAAATTGATTGGGCAAATGGATCGATTGGCTAGAATAACTAAAAAGGCTTTTCGGGAACTTAATATACAATTACAGGCTACGACTAAAATGACCTTGCAGAATAGAATGGCACTCGACATAATGTTACTGAAAGAAAATGGTGTCTGTGGATATTTGAAAGACAGAATTGATCGTTGCTGCATCCATATTCCAAACGTAACTTTGGAGGTCGAGAAGGACATTTCCCAACTGACCCAAACAGAGATGGAGCTGCAAAAAGAAAAGCAGGATGCAGAACAGAGCTGGATAGGCGCTCTGTTGAATACATTTGGCTTAAATTTGGGAGGATGGGTACATTCACTACTAGAAAGTGTAGTGGTACTTGAAATTGTGATTGTGCTTCTTTGCTTATTGTATGTAGGTATTAGGCGTGTACTTAGTCAAACAAGTGATCGCATTTTTAGTGTCTTGAGCAGGAATTATGATAATCCTGTATTCGAAAACCCTCCAGCTTATGAAGAATAATCGAAATAGTTGATGAAGGTGAGAATGCATTGTCTAAGAATAGAAAAGCATTCTCAAAGGGGGGACATGTTAGAGATAGAATCAATTTTATAGGGGATTATACTAATACAATCAATACAGTCAATCTTAATAGGAGACTAACAGGATCAATTTTACAAGATGTTCTTTTCTGGGATGGGTACCAGGCTGATTCAACCTTTGCATACCGTGTTTTACCTAATAAGGGAATTGAGCATACCTTTATCTTATCAACCTAGCGTTTATCTTAGCCCAAATATGCTTAGAATGAGGAGAAATATATACAGTACCTCTGGAAAGTAAGCTAGTCAGCAGTTGTGCAATTATAGAGTAGTGCGCATGTGCCGCATCAAAAGGTGAAAAGGACAGAGGCGATGAAGACTACTTCATCCTGAAGACCCCCTGAAAGACCACCAGAGGACACTGCGCATGATCAAAGTAGTTCCAAGGTATTGCAATCGATGTTGCAATAAATGTTGAGCAACTGTTACATATTCTAATGATCCTAATGTATATATGAATATGTATGTGAATGGACTGCATAAATACTGTGTAACCTAAACTGACAATGGAAGCCAGTTTTGGGTGCGAACCCCTGGTTTCCCAGCGCTGAAATAAAGCACCGCATATAACTACGCCCGTGGTTATGTGTCCTGATTGCTAACATTTTGGCAACCCAGATGGGACCTCGCGGGCATTGCTGAGACGGCTCGCGTCTCGATCCTGCTCTGGCTAGCACCGAGGTATTCTTGGGGAGTGCGTCGGACGCGACCGGCTCTCTGCTGCTCACGACGGACCTCTGATTGGTAAGAAGGTGCTTTATCTGTTGTTTTACCTGGATTACTGGGTACCCATCTGGTCTGGTTCTGTTCTGGTCCTGTAGCCTGCTGGTCAGGCATCCGGTAGCCTGCCGGTCAGATGCGGCGAAAGCCACGCTCGGTTGGGCAGGGAGCTCCCGAGGTATTGCCTAGGCAGCCGTCCGTTAGACAGAGGGAAACCTCTGCAGGTTCGGCATCTGGTATCTGGTTATCTGGTTCTGGTTTTGCCTGTCTGGTTATCTGCGTGCACCTAGGGTCTGGTTACTTGTGCACACCTGGTCTGTTATTTGTGTTATTCAGGCTCACCACTTGGTCTGGTTATTTATCTGGTTGTCTGGGGTCGCCGGTTTCAACAGTGAATATAGATCATCGTTCTGGTAGTTTGACCTGTGTTCGCTGTTGAGACTGGTGATTTCAAAGTTATCCGTGCGTTATCTTTCTGTATTAACCCGTCTCTGCGTTACTCTTTTGTGTTGGTATGTGTGGTACAAAGATGTCACCATTAGACTGTTTGTTGAAACATTGGAAGGAGGCTGGATTTGCACAATCTATGAGTAAAAAGAAATTAGTTGAATATTGTACTCACTGGTGGCCTGAATATGACTTGCCTAATGAAGTACGTTGGCCACCGGAGGGTACTTTAGAACATGGAACTATTGTTGAATTAATGAGGTTTTGTCAAAGGGAAGGTAAATGGGATGAAGTACAGTATGTGGATCTCTTTTTCTATCTTGAACAAAACCAGGACTGGACGAAGGAATGTGGGTTAATGTTAGTCCAGAGGAACGGTATTAATGATAAATGTACGGGCTGTACGGTGGAAAAGAAATGCATAACGTGTTTGGCAGTAGAGAGCAGCCGCGGCAACGCTTCAGATCTGCCGTGTTTAGACGTTGCGCCTTCAGAAATTGATCCCTCTGCACCTAAACCCCTTAAACCCTCGGCACCTGTGCGTCTTACTGAAAGTGATATCGATTCCAGTGGGGATGAGGGGGCAGCAACCGGAGTAAAAGGAGTAACAACTACACCAATATCCCACAGAACTAGGAACAGAGAAAAGGAAGCCCAAAAGGGGGGTGAACCGTCAAATGTAATAGCACCCTTGAGACAGGCGGGTGAACCGTCAAATGTAATAGCACCCTTGAGACAGGCGGTAGGAGTCGGGGGAGAACCAGTTTATGTAAAAGTCCCATTTTCACCAAGAGATCTAATGATTTGGAAACAATCAACTGGTCCTTACCGGGAAAACCCAGACAAGGTTGCAAGCATAATTAAGATGATAATTAAAACGCAGAATCCCGATTGGGATGATTTGCAGGTGATTCTTGACACATGAATGGATTCTACAGAAAAAGATATGGTTATACGGGTAGCAAGAGATAAAGTAAGAGAGGATATTCGGAATGGGGCTGTGGGCGGTAATGTTGATGAGAATTTCCCAAAAGAGGAACCCCGGTGGGATTATAATACTGGGGCTGGTCAGCTTCGCCTCCGGAGGTATCAGGACTGGTTATTAATTGGTGTTCAGACTGCTATGCCAAAACAAATGAATTGGTCAAAATTGTATAATGTTAGGCAGGAAAAGAATGAATCCCCTTCAGCTTTTTTAGAAAGATTGAAGGAAACTGCAAAAAGATATATGGATTTAGATATTGAAACGGAACAAGCAAGGGTCCAGTTGGCTTTGATCTTTTTGGGGGAGTCTCAGGATGATATTCGGGAGAAATTACAGAAACTGGAGGGGGCACAATTGCGAGATCTGGATGTTATGTTAGAAACAGCCTGGAAAGTTTATAATAATAGAGAAAAGGAGCAGTCGAGGCGTTCTCAGCAAGACTTGTTGGCTCTGGTCCAAGGGCAAGGCAGGGGAATAGGAATGGAAGCCCGCGGCAGGGGAGCTAGAGGCGGCCGAGGGCGCGGTTTTCGGAATGTTCAGGGAACTCCTCTGAGGCCTGTTGTAAAGCTTGGTATAAATCAATGTGCTTATTGTAAGGAGGGAGGACACTGGAAAAATGAGTGCCCGAATCGTCCGGGCCCTACGGGTCGGGTACCAAGCGCAGCAGGGAATGCAATACAAACTATGGTGTTGGGGGAGTATAATAACAACAGCTGACTATATGGCAGCACAGAAACAGATACCCAGAGTAAGGAACCCCTGGTGACGATACAAGTGGGGGATCAGGATGTGAGATTTTTTGGTGGACACAGGGGCTACTTATTCTGTGCTCAATTCTTTACAGGGAACAGTAAGTAATAAAAAGACGACGATTGTTGGTGCCACAGGGAAGGAAGAAGTACAGCCATTCCTACAACCCTTAGATCTGTGTTTTGGAGAAAAGGAGTTAACCCATGAGTTCTTATATGTTCCAGATCGTCCAGTTTCCCTTTTAGGACGGGACTTACTGACCAAATTGGATGCTGTAATAACATTCGAGAATGGAAACCTGGTAATGAAAATTCCAGAATCTAAGGTAGGACAAGTTTTGCTGTTAAAAGAAAACCCAGTAGCAGAGGTACCACAAGCTGTGGAGGAGGCAGTGATCCCCACGGTATGGGCGACTGACATACCTGGGAAATCGAAAATGGCCCAGCCCGTTAAAGTGGAACTGAAGGAAGATGCCAAGCCAGTACAGTTGAGGCAGTACCCACTGAAACTAGAAGCTAGGTTAGGAATAGTGCCTCTAATTGAAAAATTTTTGAGGTATGGAATTCTAGAGGAATGTGAATCAGAATATAATACTCCAATTTTTCCAGTAAAGAAGCCTGATGGTAGTTACCGATTAGTCCAAGATTTGCGGGCTGTAAACCAGATCACTAAGGACATTTATCCGGTATTTGTAAACCCATATACCTTGTTAACATCTGTGAAGGAGAAATAGAAATGGTTTACTGTACTTGATTTAAAAGATGCCTTCTTCTGCATACCCCTCGACCAGGAAAGCAAAAAATTGTTTGCCTTTGAATGGGAAAATCCACACAATGGAAGGAAAACTCAGTTAACCTGGACACGTCTTCCGCAAGGATTCAAGAATAGCCCAACGATTTTTGGAAATCAGTTGGCTAAGGAACTCGAGGAATGGACTACGAAAGGCCACATCATAATCCCTCGACAACGGTACCTGTTGCTACAATACGTAGACGACATTTTGATCGCGACTGAGACGCGAGAACTCTGCATCCAGGTAACGATTGAAATACTGAACCAATTGGGAATGAATGGGTACAAAGTATCGAAAAATAAAGCTCAAATTCTATCCGAGACTGTGATTTATTTAGGATGCGAGCTTTCTCAAGGACAGCAGAAAACACAAACCGTGTGCATGCTATCTGTGCTATTTCAGAACCACGAAACTTACATGAATTAAGATCCTTTTTAGGAATGACAGGATGGTGCAGGCTCTGGATCATGGACTATGGACTTACTGCCAAACCTTTATATGAGGCACAGAAGAATAAGACCTTAGTGTGGGGAAAGCCACAACGAGAGGCTTTCCAGAAATTGAAACCAGCTTTGATGCAGGCACCTGCCTTGGGTCTGCCAGACTTGAGCAAAGAGTTTCAGTTGTTTGTACATGAGCGACAAAGACTTGCCTTGGGGGTATTCACCCAACGACTGGGATCTTGGAAAAGACCTGTCGGCTATTTTTCTAAACAGCTAGATCCGGTAAGTGCTGGGTGGCCGGCGTGCTTACGGGCGGTAGCTGCTACAGTAATACTGATCCAGGAGGTCCGAAAACTAACTATGGGAAAAAGGATAGAAGTGTTTGTATCCCATATGGTGACAACAGTACTGGAACAAAAGGGGGGCCATTGGCTTTCCGCAAGCAGAATGATGAAATACCAGGTAATTCTGACAGAACAAGATGATGTTATTCTAAAAACTACTAACCTAATGAACCCTGCTGAGTTTTTGGGTGCAGGTACTGAAGAAGGAGACCTGGAACATGATTGCGTGGAAGTCATCGAATATACCCACGCAAGTCGCCCTGATTTGAAAGACACTCCGCTGGCAGAAACTGACTGGGAACTCTTTACTGATGGCAGTAGCTTTGTGGAGAACGGAATGCGGTATGCAGGATATGCCATCACTACTGCCAAGACAGTAATTGAGGCTAAGCCCTTACCATCAAACACCTCAGCACAAAAAGCGGAGTTAATCGCCTTAACCAGAGCATTGGAACTCAGCGAAAACAAGAAAGTTAATATATGGACTGATTCAAAATATGCTTTTGGAGTTGTTCATGTGCATGGAGCCCTTTGGAAAGAGCGGGGACTGCTCTCTTCACAAGGAACAAACATGAAGTACCAGCAGGAGATACTGAACCTGCTTAAGACCATTCAAAAGCCATCACAAGTTGCTGTAATGCACTGTAAAGCTCATCAAGGTGGAACATCAAAAATCATCGAGGGAAATCGGCTTGCTGATCAAACAGCTCGGTCAGTAGCACGGCAAGTAAGAACAATGGTGGGCCTTGTCTCCCAGAAGGTAAGAGCAATTGATTTATTACCTTCAGAACCACCTAAATATTCTACAGAAGATGAAAAATTGGCAAGTCTAGTAAGAGCCAGCAAAAATAATTCTGGGTGGTATGTAACCACCAACGGACAAGTTGTGGTACCAACCACTATTATGAGAGGAATACTTCAGACGGAACAACAGAAGTGTCACTGGGGTGCAGAAGCATTGGTGGCTTACCTAAGAAAACAAATTATCTCGGTCCAGATGTTAACAATGGCAAAGTCTATTACAGCTAAGTGTGAAATTTGCTTGAAAAATAATCCTTTAGTAAGAAGAAAAATAGAAATGGGGAAAATTAAGACAGGTGTACAACCTGGGGATTATTGGCAAATAGATTATGTAGAGCTCCCCAGAACCCGAGGATTCAGATATATACTAGTTGGGGTAGATACCTTTTCAGGATGGCCAGAAGCTTTCCCTTGTCGCACCAACCAAGCAAAAGAAACTGTAAAATGGTTACTAAAGGAAATAATCCCTAGATTTGGGGTACCACTGGGGATATCTTCCGATAGGGGACCACACTTTGTGGCACAATTAGTAAAAGAAACCAGCAGATGTTTGGGAATTAAATGGGAGTTACATACCCCATGGAGACCCCAGTCTAGTGGGCAAGTGGAGAAAATGAATCAAACTCTAAAAAGGCAACTTAGCAAGATCTGTCAGGAAGCAAAAATTCAATGGCCTCAGGCCTTGCCAATAGCATTGCTGCGCATTAGGATTAAACCTAGGAGTGGGATGTCAGTAAGTTCATACGAGATTTTGTATGGCAAACCATGTGAAGCACCAGACCCAAACCCAGAGGTACATGTGAAAGGTAATCAGGACTTGCACAATTATGTGTTGTCTCTTGGCAGGACATTGAATCGACTCAGATCCGCACCAGTGTGGAATCGCCCACTAGCGCTCGAGAATCCGGTACATGATATAGAGCCTGGAGACACGGTGTATATAAGAACCTGGAATGAAGAACCCTTAAAAGAGCGCTGGGATGGACCCTATCAAGTACTCCTGACTACATTCACCGCAGTCAAAGTTGCTGGAGTAGACTCCTGGATACATTATACCCGAGTGAAAAGAGTTCCAAGACTGTGGAAATCGCAGATAGTGGGTCCTACCACGCTCAAGATTACATCGCAATAATGTCTGGTTTTCATTACCGAATTGTGATTTTGGTTAGAGCGTTTGTACTTTTGAAAATTGGAGGGGGAAGTGCCACTCTATTCCACAAGGCCTCTGATAAACGGTGGGAAAATGGGACAATTCAAATGGGATTGCAAATTAGGCCACGAAGAGCAGTAAACAATAATGAAAGTACCCAGGTGCCACAGGTAGTACAAAGCGTACAGAATCAGGCAGAGAATCTGATGATAGGGCTAATTCGAGATTTTGCATTGACCCAGAATACCAGTAGCATCACTGCTTGCCTTCCAATTCCAAAATCGGCTGAAGATCCAATACAGTGGGGAATAATATCTACCACCTTACCAGAAGTAAATAAAACTAGTAAAATAGCATGTGAATCTCACACTAGAATAGAAGAAGTCCCAACTGAGCGATGGGTAAAAAGCGGACCCCAGACAGAAGTAATGACAATAGAAGATTGTATGAGACTCAGAGGAAAACTTGGTCCAGGTGCTGGGTGGAAAACCAAGTGCACCTATGAAAGCTGGACCAAAGAGACGGTAAATGAAAAGGTTGAACGGACTTACTGGGAATGCAAAGATCAAAATAGCAAAAATAGAACTGAATCATGGAATAACATGTGGACACTGAGTATTGTACAACAATACCAATATAGTGAAGCATTTCCATGGTGTGTACGGTGGTCCAATGTAACAGGAGGAACAACAGTACCATGGTGGAATTGTTCACAAGTAATAACCTGCCAGACAGATGTAAAAGAAATACCTCTGTCCATCATTAAAGTTGCAACAATTGCAGGTTGCATTTGTCAGAAACAATTGGATCCAAAGGAAGCAACCAAAATAGGCATTGATGGAGATAGAATTGATTGTAGAGGCGTTAGAGGTAGTGTGGGACATCTGGTTTGGGCCTTAAGTGATGGGACCTGGACAACTCACCTACCAATAGGAGGACCAGTAAGGGAAATTACTCTGGGACTGCCGACCCTATGTCCTATTTGGAAAAAGTCACCCTTGAAAAATAGGCAAGAACTTCTACAGGTTAGGCACAAACGAGAGGTAGATGAAGATGTGTGGCACGAACCATCAAGCAGTGTCAAATTTGGCTGGGCACTAGAATCTTTCTTTGCACCAATTGCGGCCTACAGAAATAGAGAAATGATTGATAAATTGATTGGGCAAATGGATCGATTGGCTAGAATAACTAAAAAGGCTTTTCGGGAACTTAATATACAATTACAGGCTACGACTAAAATGACCTTGCAGAATAGAATGGCACTCGACATAATGTTACTGAAAGAAAATGGTGTCTGTGGATATTTGAAAGACAGAATTGATCGTTGCTGCATCCATATTCCAAACGTAACTTTGGAGGTCGAGAAGGACATTTCCCAACTGACCCAAACAGAGATGGAGCTGCAAAAAGAAAAGCAGGATGCAGAACAGAGCTGGATAGGCGCTCTGTTGAATACATTTGGCTTAAATTTGGGAGGATGGGTACATTCACTACTAGAAAGTGTAGTGGTACTTGAAATTGTGATTGTGCTTCTTTGCTTATTGTATGTAGGTATTAGGCGTGTACTTAGTCAAACAAGTGATCGCATTTTTAGTGTCTTGAGCAGGAATTATGATAATCCTGTATTCGAAAACCCTCCAGCTTATGAAGAATAATCGAAATAGTTGATGAAGGTGAGAATGCATTGTCTAAGAATAGAAAAGCATTCTCAAAGGGGGGACATGTTAGAGATAGAATCAATTTTATAGGGGATTATACTAATACAATCAATACAGTCAATCTTAATAAGAGACTAACAGGATCAATTTTACAAGATGTTCTTTTCTGGGATGGGTACCAGGCTGATTCAACCTTTGCATACCGTGTTTTACCTAATAAGGGAATTGAGCATACCTTTATCTTATCAACCTAGCGTTTATCTTAGCCCAAATATGCTTAGAATGAGGAGAAATATATACAGTACCTCTGGAAAGTAAGCTAGTCAGCAGTTGTGCAATTATAGAGTAGTGCGCATGTGCCGCATCAAAAGGTGAAAAGGACAGAGGCGATGAAGACTACTTACTTCATCCTGAAGACCCCCTGAAAGACCACCAGAGGACACTGCGCATGATCAAAGTAGTTCCAAGGTGTTGCAATCGATGTTGCAATAAATGTTGAGCAACTGTTACATATTCTAATGATCCTAATGAATATATGAATATGTATGTGAATGGACTGCATAAATACTGTGTAACCTAAACTGACAATGGAAGCCAGTTTTGGGTGCGAACCCCTGGTTTCCCAGCGCTGAAATAAAGCACCGCATATAACTACGCCCGTGGTTATGTGTCCTGATTGCTAACATTTTGGCAACCCAGATGGGACCTCGCGGGCATTGCTGAGACGGCTCGCGTCTCGATCCTGCTCTGGCTAGCACCGAGGTATTCTTGGGGAGTGCGTCGGACGCGACCGGCTCTCTGCTGCTCACGACGGACCTCTGATTGGTAAGAAGGTGCTTTATCTGTTGTTTTACCTGGATTACTGGGTACCCATCTGGTCTGGTTCTGTTCTGGTCCTGTAGCCTGCTGGTCAGGCATCCGGTAGCCTGCCGGTCAGATGCGGCGAAAGCCACGCTCGGTTGGGCAGGGAGCTCCCGAGGTATTGCCTAGGCAGCCATCCGTTAGACAGAGGGAAACCTCTGCAGGTTCGGCATCTGGTATCTGGTTATCTGGTTCTGGTTTTGCCTGTCTGGTTATCTGCGTGCACCTAGGGTCTGGTTACTTGTGCACACCTGGTCTGTTATTTGTGTTATTCAGGCTCACCACTTGGTCTGGTTATTTATCTGGTTGTCTGGGGTCGCCGGTTTCAACAGTGAATATAGATCATCGTTCTGGTAGTTTGACCTGTGTTCGCTGTTGAGACTGGTGATTTCAAAGTTATCCGTGCGTTATCTTTCTGTATTAACCCGTCTCTGCGTTACTCTTTTGTGTTGGTATGTGTGGTACAAAGATGTCACCATTAGACTGTTTGTTGAAACATTGGAAGGAGGCTGGATTTGCACAATCTATGAGTAAAAAGAAATTAGTTGAATATTGTACTCACTGGTGGCCTGAATATGACTTGCCTAATGAAGTACGTTGGCCACCGGAGGGTACTTCAGAACATGGAACTATTGTTGAATTAATGAGGTTTTGTCAAAGGGAAGGTAAATGGGATGAAGTACAGTATGTGGATCTCTTTTTCTATCTTGAACAAAACCAGGACTGGACGAAGGAATGTGGGTTAATGTTAGTCCAGAGGAACGGTATTAATGATAAATGTACGGGCTGTACGGTGGAAAAGAAATGCATAACGTGTTTGGCAGTAGAGAGCAGCCGCGGCAACGCTTCAGATCTGCCGTGTTTAGACGTTGCGCCTTCAGAAATTGATCCCTCTGCACCTAAACCCCTTAAACCCTCGGCACCTGTGCGTCTTACTGAAAGTGATATCGATTCCAGTGGGGATGAGGGGGCAGCAACCGGAGTAAAAGGAGTAACAACTACACCAATATCCCACAGAACTAGGAACAGAGAAAAGGAAGCCCAAAAGGGGGGTGAACCGTCAAATGTAATAGCACCCTTGAGACAGGCGGGTGAACCGTCAAATGTAATAGCACCCTTGAGACAGGCGGTAGGAGTCGGGGGAGAACCAGTTTATGTAAAAGTCCCATTTTCACCAAGAGATCTAATGATTTGGAAACAATCAACTGGTCCTTACCGGGAAAACCCAGACAAGGTTGCAAGCATAATTAAGATGATAATTAAAACGCAGAATCCCGATTGGGATGATTTGCAGGTGATTCTTGACACATGAATGGATTCTACAGAAAAAGATATGGTTATACGGGTAGCAAGAGATAAAGTAAGAGAGGATATTCGGAATGGGGCTGTGGGCGGTAATGTTGATGAGAATTTCCCAAAAGAGGAACCCCGGTGGGATTATAATACTGGGGCTGGTCAGCTTCGCCTCCGGAGGTATCAGGACTGGTTATTAATTGGTGTTCAGACTGCTATGCCAAAACAAATGAATTGGTCAAAATTGTATAATGTTAGGCAGGAAAAGAATGAATCCCCTTCAGCTTTTTTAGAAAGATTGAAGGAAACTGCAAAAAGATATATGGATTTAGATATTGAAACGGAACAAGCAAGGGTCCAGTTGGCTTTGATCTTTTTGGGGGAGTCTCAGGATGATATTCGGGAGAAATTACAGAAACTGGAGGGGGCACAATTGCGAGATCTGGATGTTATGTTAGAAACAGCCTGGAAAGTTTATAATAATAGAGAAAAGGAGCAGTCGAGGCGTTCTCAGCAAGACTTGTTGGCTCTGGTCCAAGGGCAAGGCAGGGGAATAGGAATGGAAGCCCGCGGCAGGGGAGCTAGAGGCGGCCGAGGGCGCGGTTTTCGGAATGTTCAGGGAACTCCTCTGAGGCCTGTTGTAAAGCTTGGTATAAATCAATGTGCTTATTGTAAGGAGGGAGGACACTGGAAAAATGAGTGCCCGAATCGTCCGGGCCCTACGGGTCGGGTACCAAGCGCAGCAGGGAATGCAATACAAACTATGGTGTTGGGGGAGTATAATAACAACAGCTGACTATATGGCAGCACAGAAACAGATACCCAGAGTAAGGAACCCCTGGTGACGATACAAGTGGGGGATCAGGATGTGAGATTTTTTGGTGGACACAGGGGCTACTTATTCTGTGCTCAATTCTTTACAGGGAACAGTAAGTAATAAAAAGACGACGATTGTTGGTGCCACAGGGAAGGAAGAAGTACAGCCATTCCTACAACCCTTAGATCTGTGTTTTGGAGAAAAGGAGTTAACCCATGAGTTCTTATATGTTCCAGATCGTCCAGTTTCCCTTTTAGGACGGGACTTACTGACCAAATTGGATGCTGTAATAACATTCGAGAATGGAAACCTGGTAATGAAAATTCCAGAATCTAAGGTAGGACAAGTTTTGCTGTTAAAAGAAAACCCAGTAGCAGAGGTACCACAAGCTGTGGAGGAGGCAGTGATCCCCACGGTATGGGTGACTGACATACCTGGGAAATCGAAAATGGCCCAGCCCGTTAAAGTGGAACTGAAGGAAGATGCCAAGCCAGTACAGTTGAGGCAGTACCCACTGAAACTAGAAGCTAGGTTAGGAATAGTGCCTCTAATTGAAAAATTTTTGAGGTATGGAATTCTAGAGGAATGTGAATCAGAATATAATACTCCAATTTTTCCAGTAAAGAAGCCTGATGGTAGTTACCGATTAGTCCAAGATTTGCGGGCTGTAAACCAGATCACTAAGGACATTTATCCGGTATTTGTAAACCCATATACCTTGTTAACATCTGTGAAGGAGAAATAGAAATGGTTTACTGTACTTGATTTAAAAGATGCCTTCTTCTGCATACCCCTCGACCAGGAAAGCAAAAAATTGTTTGCCTTTGAATGGGAAAATCCACACAATGGAAGGAAAACTCAGTTAACCTGGACACGTCTTCCGCAAGGATTCAAGAATAGCCCAACGATTTTTGGAAATCAGTTGGCTAAGGAACTCGAGGAATGGACTACGAAAGGCCACATCATAATCCCTCGACAACGGTACCTGTTGCTACAATACGTAGACGACATTTTGATCGCGACTGAGACGCGAGAACTCTGCATCCAGGTAACGATTGAAATACTGAACCAATTGGGAATGAATGGGTACAAAGTATCGAAAAATAAAGCTCAAATTCTATCCGAGACTGTGATTTATTTAGGATGCGAGCTTTCTCAAGGACAGCAGAAAACACAAACCGTGTGCATGCTATCTGTGCTATTTCAGAACCACGAAACTTACATGAATTAAGATCCTTTTTAGGAATGACAGGATGGTGCAGGCTCTGGATCATGGACTATGGACTTACTGCCAAACCTTTATATGAGGCACAGAAGAATAAGACCTTAGTGTGGGGAAAGCCACAACGAGAGGCTTTCCAGAAATTGAAACCAGCTTTGATGCAGGCACCTGCCTTGGGTCTGCCAGACTTGAGCAAAGAGTTTCAGTTGTTTGTACATGAGCGACAAAGACTTGCCTTGGGGGTATTCACCCAACGACTGGGATCTTGGAAAAGACCTGTCGGCTATTTTTCTAAACAGCTAGATCCGGTAAGTGCTGGGTGGCCGGCGTGCTTACGGGCGGTAGCTGCTACAGTAATACTGATCCAGGAGGTCCGAAAACTAACTATGGGAAAAAGGATAGAAGTGTTTGTATCCCATATGGTGACAACAGTACTGGAACAAAAGGGGGGCCATTGGCTTTCTGCAAGCAGAATGATGAAATACCAGGTAATTCTGACAGAACAAGATGATGTTATTCTAAAAACTACTAACCTAATGAACCCTGCTGAGTTTTTGGGTGCAGGTACTGAAGAAGGAGACCTGGAACATGATTGCGTGGAAGTCATCGAATATACCCACGCAAGTCGCCCTGATTTGAAAGACACTCCGCTGGCAGAAACTGACTGGGAACTCTTTACTGATGGCAGTAGCTTTGTGGAGAACGGAATGCGGTATGCAGGATATGCCATCACTACTGCCAAGACAGTAATTGAGGCTAAGCCCTTACCATCAAACACCTCAGCACAAAAAGCGGAGTTAATCGCCTTAACCAGAGCATTGGAACTCAGCGAAAACAAGAAAGTTAATATATGGACTGATTCAAAATATGCTTTTGGAGTTGTTCATGTGCATGGAGCCCTTTGGAAAGAGCGGGGACTGCTCTCTTCACAAGGAACAAACATGAAGTACCAGCAGGAGATACTGAACCTGCTTAAGACCATTCAAAAGCCATCACAAGTTGCTGTAATGCACTGTAAAGCTCATCAAGGTGGAACATCAAAAATCATCGAGGGAAATCGGCTTGCTGATCAAACAGCTCGGTCAGTAGCACGGCAAGTAAGAACAATGGTGGGCCTTGTCTCCCAGAAGGTAAGAGCAATTGATTTATTACCTTCAGAACCACCTAAATATTCTACAGAAGATGAAAAATTGGCAAGTCTAGTAAGAGCCAGCAAAAATAATTCTGGGTGGTATGTAACCACCAACGGACAAGTTGTGGTACCAACCACTATTATGAGAGGAATACTTCAGACGGAACAACAGAAGTGTCACTGGGGTGCAGAAGCATTGGTGGCTTACCTAAGAAAACAAATTATCTCGGTCCAGATGTTAACAATGGCAAAGTCTATTACAGCTAAGTGTGAAATTTGCTTGAAAAATAATCCTTTAGTAAGAAGAAAAACAGAAATGGGGAAAATTAAGACAGGTGTACAACCTGGGGATTATTGGCAAATAGATTATGTAGAGCTCCCCAGAACCCGAGGATTCAGATATATACTAGTTGGGGTAGATACCTTTTCAGGATGGCCAGAAGCTTTCCCTTGTCGCACCAACCAAGCAAAAGAAACTGTAAAATGGTTACTAAAGGAAATAATCCCTAGATTTGGGGTACCACTGGGGATATCTTCCGACAGGGGACCACACTTTGTGGCACAATTAGTAAAAGAAACCAGCAGATGTTTGGGAATTAAATGGGAGTTACATACCCCATGGAGACCCCAGTCTAGTGGGCAAGTGGAGAAAATGAATCAAACTCTAAAAAGGCAACTTAGCAAGATCTGTCAGGAAGCAAAAATTCAATGGCCTCAGGCCTTGCCAATAGCATTGCTGCGCATTAGGATTAAACCTAGGAGTGGGATGTCAGTAAGTTCATACGAGATTTTGTATGGCAAACCATGTGAAGCACCAGACCCAAACCCAGAGGTACATGTGAAAGGTAATCAGGACTTGCACAATTATGTGTTGTCTCTTGGCAGGACATTGAATCGACTCAGATCCGCACCAGTGTGGAATCGCCCACTAGCGCTCGAGAATCCGGTACATGATATAGAGCCTGGAGACACGGTGTATATAAGAACCTGGAATGAAGAACCCTTAAAAGAGCGCTGGGATGGACCCTATCAAGTACTCCTGACTACATTCACCGCAGTCAAAGTTGCTGGAGTAGACTCCTGGATACATTATACCCGAGTGAAAAGAGTTCCAAGACTGTGGAAATCGCAGATAGTGGGTCCTACCACGCTCAAGATTACATCGCAATAATGTCTGGTTTTCATTACCGAATTGTGATTTTGGTTAGAGCGTTTGTACTTTTGAAAATTGGAGGGGGAAGTGCCACTCTATTCCACAAGGCCTCTGATAAACGGTGGGAAAATGGGACAATTCAAATGGGATTGCAAATTAGGCCACGAAGAGCAGTAAACAATAATGAAAGTACCCAGGTGCCACAGGTAGTACAAAGCGTACAGAATCAGGCAGAGAATCTGATGATAGGGCTAATTCGAGATTTTGCATTGACCCAGAATACCAGTAGCATCACTGCTTGCCTTCCAATTCCAAAATCGGCTGAAGATCCAATACAGTGGGGAATAATATCTACCACCTTACCAGAAGTAAATAAAACTAGTAAAATAGCATGTGAATCTCACACTAGAATAGAAGAAGTCCCAACTGAGCGATGGGTAAAAAGCGGACCCCAGACAGAAGTAATGACAATAGAAGATTGTATGAGACTCAGAGGAAAACTTGGTCCAGGTGCTGGGTGGAAAACCAAGTGCACCTATGAAAGCTGGACCAAAGAGACGGTAAATGAAAAGGTTGAACGGACTTACTGGGAATGCAAAGATCAAAATAGCAAAAATAGAACTGAATCATGGAATAACATGTGGACACTGAGTATTGTACAACAATACCAATATAGTGAAGCATTTCCATGGTGTGTACGGTGGTCCAATGTAACAGGAGGAACAACAGTACCATGGTGGAATTGTTCACAAGTAATAACCTGCCAGACAGATGTAAAAGAAATACCTCTGTCCATCATTAAAGTTGCAACAATTGCAGGTTGCATTTGTCAGAAACAATTGGATCCAAAGGAAGCAACCAAAATAGGCATTGATGGAGATAGAATTGATTGTAGAGGCGTTATAGGTAGTGTGGGACATCTGGTTTGGGCCTTAAGTGATGGGACCTGGACAACTCACCTACCAATAGGAGGACCAGTAAGGGAAATTACTCTGGGACTGCCGACCCTATGTCCTATTTGGAAAAAGTCACCCTTGAAAAATAGGCAAGAACTTCTACAGGTTAGGCACAAACGAGAGGTAGATGAAGATGTGTGGCACGAACCATCAAGCAGTGTCAAATTTGGCTGGGCACTAGAATCTTTCTTTGCACCAATTGCGGCCTACAGAAATAGAGAAATGATTGATAAATTGATTGGGCAAATGGATCGATTGGCTAGAATAACTAAAAAGGCTTTTCGGGAACTTAATATACAATTACAGGCTACGACTAAAATGACCTTGCAGAATAGAATGGCACTCGACATAATGTTACTGAAAGAAAATGGTGTCTGTGGATATTTGAAAGACAGAATTGATCGTTGCTGCATCCATATTCCAAACGTAACTTTGGAGGTCGAGAAGGACATTTCCCAACTGACCCAAACAGAGATGGAGCTGCAAAAAGAAAAGCAGGATGCAGAACAGAGCTGGATAGGCGCTCTGTTGAATACATTTGGCTTAAATTTGGGAGGATGGGTACATTCACTACTAGAAAGTGTAGTGGTACTTGAAATTGTGATTGTGCTTCTTTGCTTATTGTATGTAGGTATTAGGCGTGTACTTAGTCAAACAAGTGATCGCATTTTTAGTGTCTTGAGCAGGAATTATGATAATCCTGTATTCGAAAACCCTCCAGCTTATGAAGAATAATCGAAATAGTTGATGAAGGTGAGAATGCATTGTCTAAGAATAGAAAAGCATTCTCAAAGGGGGGACATGTTAGAGATAGAATCAATTTTATAGGGGATTATACTAATACAATCAATACAGTCAATCTTAATAGGAGACTAACAGGATCAATTTTACAAGATGTTCTTTTCTGGGATGGGTACCAGGCTGATTCAACCTTTGCATACCGTGTTTTACCTAATAAGGGAATTGAGCATACCTTTATCTTATCAACCTAGCGTTTATCTTAGCCCAAATATGCTTAGAATGAGGAGAAATATATACAGTACCTCTGGAAAGTAAGCTAGTCAGCAGTTGTGCAATTATAGAGTAGTGCGCATGTGCCGCATCAAAAGGTGAAAAGGACAGAGGCGATGAAGACTACTTACTTCATCCTGAAGACCCCCTGAAAGACCACCAGAGGACACTGCGCATGATCAAAGTAGTTCCAAGGTGTTGCAATCGATGTTGCAATAAATGTTGAGCAACTGTTACATATTCTAATGATCCTAATGAATATATGAATATGTATGTGAATGGACTGCATAAATACTGTGTAACCTAAACTGACAATGGAAGCCAGTTTTGGGTGCGAACCCCTGGTTTCCCAGCGCTGAAATAAAGCACCGCATATAACTACGCCCGTGGTTATGTGTCCTGATTGCTAACATTTTGGCAACCCAGATGGGACCTCGCGGGCATTGCTGAGACGGCTCGCGTCTCGATCCTGCTCTGGCTAGCACCGAGGTATTCTTGGGGAGTGCGTCGGACGCGACCGGCTCTCTGCTGCTCACGACGGACCTCTGATTGGTAAGAAGGTGCTTTATCTGTTGTTTTACCTGGATTACTGGGTACCCATCTGGTCTGGTTCTGTTCTGGTCCTGTAGCCTGCTGGTCAGGCATCCGGTAGCCTGCCAGTCAGATGCGGCGAAAGCCACGCTCGGTTGGGCAGGGAGCTCCCGAGGTATTGCCTAGGCAGCCGTCCGTTAGACAGAGGGAAACCTCTGCAGGTTCGGCATCTGGTATCTGGTTATCTGGTTCTGGTTTTGCCTGTCTGGTTATCTGCGTGCACCTAGGGTCTGGTTACTTGTGCACACCTGGTCTGTTATTTGTGTTATTCAGGCTCACCACTTGGTCTGGTTATTTATCTGGTTGTCTGGGGTCGCCGGTTTCAACAGTGAATATAGATCATCGTTCTGGTAGTTTGACCTGTGTTCGCTGTTGAGACTGGTGATTTCAAAGTTATCCGTGCGTTATCTTTCTGTATTAACCCGTCTCTGCGTTACTCTTTTGTGTTGGTATGTGTGGTACAAAGATGTCACCATTAGACTGTTTGTTGAAACATTGGAAGGAGGCTGGATTTGCACAATCTATGAGTAAAAAGAAATTAGTTGAATATTGTACTCACTGGTGGCCTGAATATGACTTGCCTAATGAAGTACGTTGGCCACCGGAGGGTACTTTAGAACATGGAACTATTGTTGAATTAATGAGGTTTTGTCAAAGGGAAGGTAAATGGGATGAAGTACAGTATGTGGATCTCTTTTTCTATCTTGAACAAAACCAGGACTGGACGAAGGAATGTGGGTTAATGTTAGTCCAGAGGAACGGTATTAATGATAAATGTACGGGCTGTACGGTGGAAAAGAAATGCATAACGTGTTTGGCAGTAGAGAGCAGCCGCGGCAACGCTTCAGATCTGCCGTGTTTAGACGTTGCGCCTTCAGAAATTGATCCCTCTGCACCTAAACCCCTTAAACCCTCGGCACCTGTGCGTCTTACTGAAAGTGATATCGATTCCAGTGGGGATGAGGGGGCAGCAACCGGAGTAAAAGGAGTAACAACTACACCAATATCCCACAGAACTAGGAACAGAGAAAAGGAAGCCCAAAAGGGGGGTGAACCGTCAAATGTAATAGCACCCTTGAGACAGGCGGGTGAACCGTCAAATGTAATAGCACCCTTGAGACAGGCGGTAGGAGTCGGGGGAGAACCAGTTTATGTAAAAGTCCCATTTTCACCAAGAGATCTAATGATTTGGAAACAATCAACTGGTCCTTACCGGGAAAACCCAGACAAGGTTGCAAGCATAATTAAGATGATAATTAAAACGCAGAATCCCGATTGGGATGATTTGCAGGTGATTCTTGACACATGAATGGATTCTACAGAAAAAGATATGGTTATACGGGTAGCAAGAGATAAAGTAAGAGAGGATATTCGGAATGGGGCTGTGGGCAATAATGTTGATGAGAATTTCCCAAAAGAGGAACCCCGGTGGGATTATAATACTGGGGCTGGTCAGCTTCGCCTCCGGAGGTATCAGGACTGGTTATTAATTGGTGTTCAGACTGCTATGCCAAAACAAATGAATTGGTCAAAATTGTATAATGTTAGGCAGGAAAAGAATGAATCCCCTTCAGCTTTTTTAGAAAGATTGAAGGAAACTGCAAAAAGATATATGGATTTAGATATTGAAACGGAACAAGCAAGGGTCCAGTTGGCTTTGATCTTTTTGGGGGAGTCTCAGGATGATATTCGGGAGAAATTACAGAAACTGGAGGGGGCACAATTGCGAGATCTGGATGTTATGTTAGAAACAGCCTGGAAAGTTTATAATAATAGAGAAAAGGAGCAGTCGAGGCGTTCTCAGCAAGACTTGTTGGCTCTGGTCCAAGGGCAAGGCAGGGGAATAGGAATGGAAGCCCGCGGCAGGGGAGCTAGAGGCGGCCGAGGGCGCGGTTTTCGGAATGTTCAGGGAACTCCTCTGAGGCCTGTTGTAAAGCTTGGTATAAATCAATGTGCTTATTGTAAGGAGGGAGGACACTGGAAAAATGAATGCCCGAATCGTCCGGGCCCTACGGGTCGGGTACCAAGCGCAGCAGGGAATGCAATACAAACTGTGGTGTTGGGGGAGTATAATAACAACAGCTGACTATATGGCAGCACAGAAACAGATACCCAGAGTAAGGAACCCCTGGTGACGATACAAGTGGGGGATCAGGATGTGAGAATTTTTGGTGGACACAGGGGCTACTTATTCTGTGCTCAATTCTTTACAGGGAACAGTAAGTAATAAAAAGACGACGATTGTTGGTGCCACAGGGAAGGAAGAAGTACAGCCATTCCTACAACCCTTAGATCTGTGTTTTGGAGAAAAGGAGTTAACCCATGAGTTCTTATATGTTCCAGATCGTCCAGTTTCCCTTTTAGGACGGGACTTACTGACCAAATTGGATGCTGTAATAACATTCGAGAATGGAAACCTGGTAATGAAAATTCCAGAATCTAAGGTAGGACAAGTTTTGCTGTTAAAAGAAAACCCAGTAGCAGAGGTACCACAAGCTGTGGAGGAGGCAGTGATCCCCACGGTATGGGCGACTGACATACCTGGGAAATCGAAAACGGCCCAGCCCGTTAAAGTGGAACTGAAGGAAGATGCCAAGCCAGTACAGTTGAGGCAGTACCCACTGAAACTAGAAGCTAGGTTAGGAATAGTGCCTCTAATTGAAAAATTTTTGAGGTATGGAATTCTAGAGGAATGTGAATCAGAATATAATACTCCAATTTTTCCAGTAAAGAAGCCTGATGGTAGTTACCGATTAGTCCAAGATTTGCGGGCTGTAAACCAGATCACTAAGGACATTTATCCGGTATTTGTAAACCCATATACCTTGTTAACATCTGTGAAGGAGAAATAGAAATGGTTTACTGTACTTGATTTAAAAGATGCCTTCTTCTGCATACCCCTCGACCAGGAAAGCAAAAAATTGTTTGCCTTTGAATGGGAAAATCCACACAATGGAAGGAAAACTCAGTTAACCTGGACACGTCTTCCGCAAGGATTCAAGAATAGCCCAACGATTTTTGGAAATCAGTTGGCTAAGGAACTCGAGGAATGGACTACGAAAGGCCACATCATAATCCCTCGACAACGGTACCTGTTGCTACAATACGTAGACGACATTTTGATCGCGACTGAGACGCGAGAACTCTGCATCCAGGTAACGATTGAAATACTGAACCAATTGGGAATGAATGGGTACAAAGTATCGAAAAATAAAGCTCAAATTCTATCCGAGACTGTGATTTATTTAGGATGCGAGCTTTCTCAAGGACAGCAGAAAACACAAACCGTGTGCATGCTATCTGTGCTATTTCAGAACCACGAAACTTACATGAATTAAGATCCTTTTTAGGAATGACAGGATGGTGCAGGCTCTGGATCATGGACTATGGACTTACTGCCAAACCTTTATATGAGGCACAGAAGAATAAGACCTTAGTGTGGGGAAAGCCACAACGAGAGGCTTTCCAGAAATTGAAACCAGCTTTGATGCAGGCACCTGCCTTGGGTCTGCCAGACTTGAGCAAAGAGTTTCAGTTGTTTGTACATGAGCGACAAAGACTTGCCTTGGGGGTATTCACCCAACGACTGGGATCTTGGAAAAGACCTGTCGGCTATTTTTCTAAACAGCTAGATCCGGTAAGTGCTGGGTGGCCGGCGTGCTTACGGGCGGTAGCTGCTACAGTAATACTGATCCAGGAGGTCCGAAAACTAACTATGGGAAAAAGGATAGAAGTGTTTGTATCCCATATGGTGACAACAGTACTGGAACAAAAGGGGGGCCATTGGCTTTCCGCAAGCAGAATGATGAAATACCAGGTAATTCTGACAGAACAAGATGATGTTATTCTAAAAACTACTAACCTAATGAACCCTGCTGAGTTTTTGGGTGCAGGTACTGAAGAAGGAGACCTGGAACATGATTGCGTGGAAGTCATCGAATATACCCACGCAAGTCGCCCTGATTTGAAAGACACTCCGCTGGCAGAAACTGACTGGGAACTCTTTACTGATGGCAGTAGCTTTGTGGAGAACGGAATGCGGTATGCAGGATATGCCATCACTACTGCCAAGACAGTAATTGAGGCTAAGCCCTTACCATCAAACACCTCAGCACAAAAAGCGGAGTTAATCGCCTTAACCAGAGCATTGGAACTCAGCGAAAACAAGAAAGTTAATATATGGACTGATTCAAAATATGCTTTCGGAGTTGTTCATGTGCATGGAGCCCTTTGGAAAGAGCGGGGACTGCTCTCTTCACAAGGAACAAACATGAAGTACCAGCAGGAGATACTGAACCTGCTTAAGACCATTCAAAAGCCATCACAAGTTGCTGTAATGCACTGTAAAGCTCATCAAGGTGGAACATCAAAAATCATCGAGGGAAATCGGCTTGCTGATCAAACAGCTCGGTCAGTAGCACGGCAAGTAAGAACAATGGTGGGCCTTGTCTCCCAGAAGGTAAGAGCAATTGATTTATTACCTTCAGAACCACCTAAATATTCTACAGAAGATGAAAAATTGGCAAGTCTAGTAAGAGCCAGCAAAAATAATTCTGGGTGGTATGTAACCACCAACGGACAAGTTGTGGTACCAACCACTATTATGAGAGGAATACTTCAGACGGAACAACAGAAGTGTCACTGGGGTGCAGAAGCATTGGTAGCTTACCTAAGAAAACAAATTATCTCGGTCCAGATGTTAACAATGGCAAAGTCTATTACAGCTAAGTGTGAAATTTGCTTGAAAAATAATCCTTTAGTAAGAAGAAAAATAGAAATGGGGAAAATTAAGACAGGTGTACAACCTGGGGATTATTGGCAAATAGATTATGTAGAGCTCCCCAGAACCCGAGGATTCAGATATATACTAGTTGGGGTAGATACCTTTTCAGGATGGCCAGAAGCTTTCCCTTGTCGCACCAACCAAGCAAAAGAAACTGTAAAATGGTTACTAAAGGAAATAATCCCTAGATTTGGGGTACCACTGGGGATATCTTCCGACAGGGGACCACACTTTGTGGCACAATTAGTAAAAGAAACCAGCAGATGTTTGGGAATTAAATGGGAGTTACATAGCCCATGGAGACCCCAGTCTAGTGGGCAAGTGGAGAAAATGAATCAAACTCTAAAAAGGCAACTTAGCAAGATCTGTCAGGAAGCAAAAATTCAATGGCCTCAGGCCTTGCCAATAGCATTGCTGCGCATTAGGATTAAACCTAGGAGTGGGATGTCAGTAAGTTCATACGAGATTTTGTATGGCAAACCATGTGAAGCACCAGACCCAAACCCAGAGGTACATGTGAAAGGTAATCAGGACTTGCACAATTATGTGTTGTCTCTTGGCAGGACATTGAATCGACTCAGATCCGCACTAGTGTGGAATCGCCCACTAGCGCTCGAGAATCCGGTACATGATATAGAGCCTGGAGACACGGTGTATATAAGAACCTGGAATGAAGAACCCTTAAAAGAGCGCTGGGACGGACCCTATCAAGTACTCCTGACTACATTCACCGCAGTCAAAGTTGCTGGAGTAGACTCCTGGATACATTATACCCGAGTGAAAAGAGTTCCAAGACTGTGGAAATCGCAGATAGTGGGTCCTACCACGCTCAAGATTACATCGCAATAATGTCTGGTTTTCATTACCGAATTGTGATTTTGGTTAGAGCGTTTGTACTTTTGAAAATTGGAGGGGGAAGTGCCACTCTATTCCACAAGGCCTCTGATAAACGGTGGGAAAATGGGACAATTCAAATGGGATTGCAAATTAGGCCACGAAGAGCAGTAAACAATAATGAAAGTACCCAGGTGCCACAGGTAGTACAAAGCGTACAGAATCAGGCAGAGAATCTGATGATAGGGCTAATTCGAGATTTTGCATTGACCCAGAATACCAGTAGCATCACTGCTTGCCTTCCAATTCCAAAATCGGCTGAAGATCCAATACAGTGGGGAATAATATCTACCACCTTACCAGAAGTAAATAAAACTAGTAAAATAGCATGTGAATCTCACACTAGAATAGAAGAAGTCCCAACTGAGCGATGGGTAAAAAGCGGACCCCAGACAGAAGTAATGACAATAGAAGATTGTATGAGACTCAGAGGAAAACTTGGTCCAGGTGCTGGGTGGAAAACCAAGTGCACCTATGAAAGCTGGACCAAAGAGACGGTAAATGAAAAGGTTGAACGGACTTACTGGGAATGCAAAGATCAAAATAGCAAAAATAGAACTGAATCATGGAATAACATGTGGACACTGAGTATTGTACAACAATACCAATATAGTGAAGCATTTCCATGGTGTGTACGGTGGTCCAATGTAACAGGAGGAACAACAGTACCGTGGTGGAATTGTTCACAAGTAATAACCTGCCAGACAGATGTAAAAGAAATACCTCTGTCCATCATTAAAGTTGCAACAATTGCAGGTTGCATTTGTCAGAAACAATTGGATCCAAAGGAAGCAACCAAAATAGGCATTGATGGAGATAGAATTGATTGTAGAGGCGTTATAGGTAGTGTGGGACATCTGGTTTGGGCCTTAAGTGATGGGACCTGGACAACTCACCTACCAATAGGAGGACCAGTAAGGGAAATTACTCTGGGACTGCCGACCCTATGTCCTATTTGGAAAAAGTCACCCTTGAAAAATAGGCAAGAACTTCTACAGGTTAGGCACAAACGAGAGGTAGATGAAGATGTGTGGCACGAACCATCAAGCAGTGTCAAATTTGGCTGGGCACTAGAATCTTTCTTTGCACCAATTGCGGCCTACAGAAATAGAGAAATGATTGATAAATTGATTGGGCAAATGGATCGATTGGCTAGAATAACTAAAAAGGCTTTTCGGGAACTTAATATACAATTACAGGCTACGACTAAAATGACCTTGCAGAATAGAATGGCACTCGACATAATGTTACTGAAAGAAAATGGTGTCTGTGGATATTTGAAAGACAGAATTGATCGTTGCTGCATCCATATTCCAAACGTAACTTTGGAGGTCGAGAAGGACATTTCCCAACTGACCCAAACAGAGATGGAGCTGCAAAAAGAAAAGCAGGATGCAGAACAGAGCTGGATAGGCGCTCTGTTGAATACATTTGGCTTAAATTTGGGAGGATGGGTACATTCACTACTAGAAAGTGTAGTGGTACTTGAAATTGTGATTGTGCTTCTTTGCTTATTGTATGTAGGTATTAGGCGTGTACTTAGTCAAACAAGTGATCGCATTTTTAGTGTCTTGAGCAGGAATTATGATAATCCTGTATTCGAAAACCCTCCAGCTTATGAAGAATAATCGAAATAGTTGATGAAGGTGAGAATGCATTGTCTAAGAATAGAAAAGCATTCTCAAAGGGGGGACATGTTAGAGATAGAATCAATTTTACAGGGGATTATACTAATACAATCAATACAGTCAATCTTAATAGGAGACTAACAGGATCAATTTTACAAGATGTTCTTTTCTGGGATGGGTACCAGGCTGATTCAACCTTTGCATACCGTGTTTTACCTAATAAGGGAATTGAGCATACCTTTATCTTATCAACCTAGCGTTTATCTTAGCCCAAATATGCTTAGAATGAGGAGAAATATATACAGTACCTCTGGAAAGTAAGCTAGTCAGCAGTTGTGCAATTATAGAGTAGTGCGCATGTGCCGCATCAAAAGGTGAAAAGGACAGAGGCGATGAAGACTACTTACTTCATCCTGAAGACCCCCTGAAAGACCACCAGAGGACACTGCGCATGATCAAAGTAGTTCCAAGGTGTTGCAATTGATGTTGCAATAAATGTTGAGCAACTGTTACATATTCTAATGATCCTAATGAATATATGAATATGTATGTGAATGGACTGCATAAATACTGTGTAACCTAAACTGACGATGGAAGCCAGTTTTGGGTGCGAACCCCTGGTTTCCCAGCGCTGAAATAAAGCACCGCATATAACTACGCCCGTGGTTATGTGTCCTGATTGCTAACATTTTGGCAACCCAGATGGGACCTCGCGGGCATTGCTGAGACGGCTCGCGTCTCGATCCTGCTCTGGCTAGCACCGAGGTATTCTTGGGGAGTGCGTCGGACGCGACCGGCTCTCTGCTGCTCACGATGGACCTCTGATTGGTAAGAAGGTGCTTTATCTGTTGTTTTACCTGGATTACTGTGTACCCATCTGGTCTGGTTCTGTTCTGGTCCTGTAGCCTGCTGGTCAGGCATCCGGTAGCCTGCCGGTCAGATGCGGCGAAAGCCACGCTCGGTTGGGCAGGGAGCTCCCGAGGTATTGCCTAGGCAGCCGTCCGTTAGACAGAGGGAAACCTCTGCAGGTTCGGCATCTGGTATCTGGTTATCTGGTTCTGGTTTTGCCTGTCTGGTTTTCTGCGTGCACCTAGGGTCTGGTTACTTGTGCACACCTGGTCTGTTATTTGTGTTATTCAGGCTCACCACTTGGTCTGGTTATTTATCTGGTTGTCTGGGGTCGCCGGTTTCAACAGTGAATATAGATCATCGTTCTGGTAGTTTGACCTGTGTTCGCTGTTGAGACTGGTGATTTCAAAGTTATCCGTGCGTTATCTTTCTGTATTAACCCGTCTCTGCGTTACTCTTTTGTGTTGGTATGTGTGGTACAAAGATGTCACCATTAGACTGTTTGTTGAAACATTGGAAGGAGGCTGGATTTGCACAATCTATGAGTAAAAAGAAATTAGTTGAATATTGTACTCACTGGTGGCCTGAATATGACTTGCCTAATGAAGTACGTTGGCCACCGGAGGGTACTTTAGAACATGGAACTATTGTTGAATTAATGAGGTTTTGTCAAAGGGAAGGTAAATGGGATGAAGTACAGTATGTGGATCTCTTTTTCTATCTTGAACAAAACCAGGACTGGACGAAGGAATGTGGGTTAATGTTAGTCCAGAGGAACAGTATTAATGATAAATGTACGGGCTGTACGGTGGAAAAGAAATGCATAACGTGTTTGGCAGTAGAGAGCAGCCGCGGCAACGCTTCAGATCTGCCGTGTTTAGACGTTGCGCCTTCAGAAATTGATCCCTCTGCACCTAAACCCCTTAAACCCTCGGCACCTGTGCGTCTTACTGAAAGTGATATCGATTCCAGTGGGGATGAGGGGGCAGCAACCGGAGTAAAAGGAGTAACAACTACACCAATATCCCACAGAACTAGGAACAGAGAAAAGGAAGCCCAAAAGGGGGGTGAACCGTCAAATGTAATAGCACCCTTGAGACAGGCGGGTGAACCGTCAAATGTAATAGCACCCTTGAGACAGGCGGTAGGAGTCGGGGGAGAACCAGTTTATGTAAAAGTCCCATTTTCACCAGGAGATCTAATGATTTGGAAACAATCAGCTGGTCCTTACCAGGAAAACCCAGACAAGGTTGCAAGCATAATTAAGATGATAATTAAAACGCAGAATCCCGATTGGGATGATTTGCAGGTGATTCTTGACACATGAATGGATTCTACAGAAAAAGATATGGTTATACGGGTAGCAAGAGATAAAGTAAGAGAGGATATTCGGAATGGGGCTGTGGGCGGTAATCTTGATGAGAATTTCCCAAAAGAGGAACCCCGGTGGGATTATAATACTGGGGCTGGTCAGCTTCGCCTCCGGAGGTATCAGGACTGGTTATTAATTGGTGTTCAGACTGCTATGCCAAAACAAATGAATTGGTCAAAATTGTATAATGTTAGGCAGGAAAAGAATGAATCCCCTTCAGCTTTTTTAGAAAGATTGAAGGAAACTGCAAAAAGATATATGGATTTAGATATTGAAACGGAACAAGCAAGGGTCCAGTTGGCTTTGATCTTTTTGGGGGAGTCTCAGGATGATATTCGGGAGAAATTACAGAAACTGGAGGGGGCACAATTGCGAGATCTGGATGTTATGTTAGAAACAGCCTGGAAAGTTTATAATAATAGAGAAAAGGAGCAGTCGAGGCGTTCTCAGCAAGACTTGTTGGCTCTGGTCCAAGGGCAAGGCAGGGGAATAGGAATGGAAGCCCGCGGCAGGGGAGCTAGAGGCGGCCGAGGGCGCGGTTTTCGGAATGTTCAGGGAACTCCTCTGAGGCCTGTTGTAAAGCTTGGTATAAATCAATGTGCTTATTGTAAGGAGGGAGGACACTGGAAAAATGAATGCCCGAATCGTCCGGGCCCTACGGGTCGGGTACCAAGCGCAGCAGGGAATGCAATACAAACTGTGGTGTTGGGGGAGTATAATAACAACAGCTGACTATATGGCAGCACAGAAACAGATACCCAGAGTAAGGAACCCCTGGTGACGATACAAGTGGGGGATCAGGATGTGAGATTTTTTGGTGGACACAGGGGCTACTTATTCTGTGCTCAATTCTTTACAGGGAACAGTAAGTAATAAAAAGACGACGATTGTTGGTGCCACAGGGAAGGAAGAAGTACAGCCATTCCTACAACCCTTAGATCTGTGTTTTGGAGAAAAGGAGTTAACCCATGAGTTCTTATATGTTCCAGATCGTCCAGTTTCCCTTTTAGGACGGGACTTACTGACCAAATTGGATGCTGTAATAACATTCGAGAATGGAAACCTGGTAATGAAAATTCCAGAATCTAAGGTAGGACAAGTTTTGCTGTTAAAAGAAAACCCAGTAGCAGAGGTACCACAAGCTGTGGAGGAGGCAGTGATCCCCACGGTATGGGCGACTGACATACCTGGGAAATCGAAAACGGCCCAGCCCGTTAAAGTGGAACTGAAGGAAGATGCCAAGCCAGTACAGTTGAGGCAGTACCCACTGAAACTAGAAGCTAGGTTAGGAATAGTGCCTCTAATTGAAAAATTTTTGAGGTATGGAATTCTAGAGGAAAGTGAATCAGAATATAATACTCCAATTTTTCCAGTAAAGAAGCCTGATGGTAGTTACCGATTAGTCCAAGATTTGCGGGCTGTAAACCAGATCACTAAGGACATTTATTCGGTATTTGTAAACCCATATACCTTGTTAACATCTGTGAAGGAGAAATAGAAATGGTTTACTGTACTTGATTTAAAAGATGCCTTCTTCTGCATACCCCTCGACCAGGAAAGCAAAAAATTGTTTGCCTTTGAATGGGAAAATCCACACAATGGAAGGAAAACTCAGTTAACCTGGACACGTCTTCCGCAAGGATTCAAGAATAGCCCAACAATTTTTGGAAATCAGTTGGCTAAGGAACTCGAGGAATGGACTACGAAAGGCCACATCATAATCCCTCGACAACGGTACCTGTTGCTACAATACGTAGACGACATTTTGATCGCGACTGAGACGCGAGAACTCTGCATCCAGGTAACGATTGAAATACTGAACCAATTGGGAATGAATGGGTACAAAGTATCGAAAAATAAAGCTCAAATTCTATCCGAGACTGTGATTTATTTAGGATGCGAGCTTTCTCAAGGACAGCAGAAAACACAAACCGTGTGCATGCTATCTGTGCTATTTCAGAACCACGAAACTTACATGAATTAAGATCCTTTTTAGGAATGACAGGATGGTGCAGGCTCTGGATCATGGACTATGGACTTACTGCCAAACCTTTATATGAGGCACAGAAGAATAAGACCTTAGTGTGGGGAAAGCCACAACGAGAGGCTTTCCAGAAATTGAAACCAGCTTTGATGCAGGCACCTGCCTTGGGTCTGCCAGACTTGAGCAAAGAGTTTCAGTTGTTTGTACATGAGCGACAAAGACTTGCCTTGGGGGTATTCACCCAACGACTGGGATCTTGGAAAAGACCTGTCGGCTATTTTTCTAAACAGCTAGATCCGGTAAGTGCTGGGTGGCCGGCGTGCTTACGGGCGGTAGCTGCTACAGTAATACTGATCCAGGAGGTCCGAAAACTAACTATGGGAAAAAGGATAGAAGTGTTTGTATCCCATATGGTGACAACAGTACTGGAACAAAAGGGGGGCCATTGGCTTTCCGCAAGCAGAATGATGAAATACCAGGTAATTCTGACAGAACAAGATGATGTTATTCTAAAAACTACTAACCTAATGAACCCTGCTGAGTTTTTGGGTGCAGGTACTGAAGAAGGAGACCTGGAACATGATTGCGTGGAAGTCATCGAATATACCCACGCAAGTCGCCCTGATTTGAAAGACACTCCGCTGGCAGAAACTGACTGGGAACTCTTTACTGATGGCAGTAGCTTTGTGGAGAACGGAATGCGGTATGCAGGATATGCCATCACTACTGCCAAGACAGTAATTGAGGCTAAGCCCTTACCATCAAACACCTCAGCACAAAAAGCGGAGTTAATCGCCTTAACCAGAGCATTGGAACTCAGCGAAAACAAGAAAGTTAATATATGGACTGATTCAAAATATGCTTTCGGAGTTGTTCATGTGCATGGAGCCCTTTGGAAAGAGCGGGGACTGCTCTCTTCACAAGGAACAAACATGAAGTACCAGCAGGAGATACTGAACCTGCTTAAGACCATTCAAAAGCCATCACAAGTTGCTGTAATGCACTGTAAAGCTCATCAAGGTGGAACATCAAAAATCATCGAGGGAAATCGGCTTGCTGATCAAACAGCTCGGTCAGTAGCACGGCAAGTAAGAACAATGGTGGGCCTTGTCTCCCAGAAGGTAAGAGCAATTGATTTATTACCTTCAGAACCACCTAAATATTCTACAGAAGATGAAAAATTGGCAAGTCTAGTAAGAGCCAGCAAAAATAATTCTGGGTGGTATGTAACCACCAACGGACAAGTTGTGGTACCAACCACTATTATGAGAGGAATACTTCAGACGGAACAACAGAAGTGTCACTGGGGTGCAGAAGCATTGGTGGCTTACCTAAGAAAACAAATTATCTCGGTCCAGATGTTAACAATGGCAAAGTCTATTACAGCTAAGTGTGAAATTTGCTTGAAAAATAATCCTTTAGTAAGAAGAAAAACAGAAATGGGGAAAATTAAGACAGGTGTACAACCTGGGGATTATTGGCAAATAGATTATGTAGAGCTCCCCAGAACCCGAGGATTCAGGTATATACTAGTTGGGGTAGATACCTTTTCAGGATGGCCAGAAGCTTTCCCTTGTCGCACCAACCAAGCAAAAGAAACTGTAAAATGGTTACTAAAGGAAATAATCCCTAGATTTGGGGTACCACTGGGGATATCTTCCGATAGGGGACCACACTTTGTGGCACAATTAGTAAAAGAAACCAGCAGATGTTTGGGAATTAAATGGGAGTTACATACCCCATGGAGACCCCAGTCTAGTGGGCAAGTGGAGAAAATGAATCAAACTCTAAAAAGGCAACTTAGCAAGATCTGTCAGGAAGCAAAAATTCAATGGCCTCAGGCCTTGCCAATAGCATTGCTGCGCATTAGGATTAAACCTAGGAGTGGGATGTCAGTAAGTTCATACGAGATTTTGTATGGCAAACCATGTGAAGCACCAGACCCAAACCCAGAGGTACATGTGAAAGGTAATCAGGACTTGCACAATTATGTGTTGTCTCTTGGCAGGACATTGAATCGACTCAGATCCGCACTAGTGTGGAATCGCCCACTAGCGCTCGAGAATCCGGTACATGATATAGAGCCTGGAGACACGGTGTATATAAGAACCTGGAATGAAGAACCCTTAAAAGAGCGCTGGGACGGACCCTATCAAGTACTCCTGACTACATTCACCGCAGTCAAAGTTGCTGGAGTAGACTCCTGGATACATTATACCCGAGTGAAAAGAGTTCCAAGACTGTGGAAATCGCAGATAGTGGGTCCTACCACGCTCAAGATTACATCGCAATAATGTCTGGTTTTCATTACCGAATTGTGATTTTGGTTAGAGCGTTTGTACTTTTGAAAATTGGAGGGGGAAGTGCCACTCTATTCCACAAGGCCTCTGATAAACGGTGGGAAAATGGGACAATTCAAATGGGATTGCAAATTAGGCCACGAAGAGCAGTAAACAATAATGAAAGTACCCAGGTGCCACAGGTAGTACAAAGCGTACAGAATCAGGCAGAGAATCTGATGATAGGGCTAATTCGAGATTTTGCATTGACCCAGAATACCAGTAGCATCACTGCTTGCCTTCCAATTCCAAAATCGGCTGAAGATCCAATACAGTGGGGAATAATATCTACCACCTTACCAGAAGTAAATAAAACTAGTAAAATAGCATGTGAATCTCACACTAGAATAGAAGAAGTCCCAACTGAGCGATGGGTAAAAAGCGGACCCCAGACAGAAGTAATGACAATAGAAGATTGTATGAGACTCAGAGGAAAACTTGGTCCAGGTGCTGGGTGGAAAACCAAGTGCACCTATGAAAGCTGGACCAAAGAGACGGTAAATGAAAAGGTTGAACGGACTTACTGGGAATGCAAAGATCAAAATAGCAAAAATAGAACTGAATCATGGAATAACATGTGGACACTGAGTATTGTACAACAATACCAATATAGTGAAGCATTTCCATGGTGTGTACGGTGGTCCAATGTAACAGGAGGAACAACAGTACCATGGTGGAATTGTTCACAAGTAATAACCTGCCAGACAGATGTAAAAGAAATACCTCTGTCCATCATTAAAGTTGCAACAATTGCAGGTTGCATTTGTCAGAAACAATTGGATCCAAAGGAAGCAACCAAAATAGGCATTGATGGAGATAGAATTGATTGTAGAGGCGTTATAGGTAGTGTGGGACATCTGGTTTGGGCCTTAAGTGATGGGACCTGGACAACTCACCTACCAATAGGAGGACCAGTAAGGGAAATTACTCTGGGACTGCCGACCCTATGTCCTATTTGGAAAAAGTCACCCTTGAAAAATAGGCAAGAACTTCTACAGGTTAGGCACAAACGAGAGGTAGATGAAGATGTGTGGCACGAACCATCAAGCAGTGTCAAATTTGGCTGGGCACTAGAATCTTTCTTTGCACCAATTGCGGCCTACAGAAATAGAGAAATGATTGATAAATTGATTGGGCAAATGGATCGATTGGCTAGAATAACTAAAAAGGCTTTTCGGGAACTTAATATACAATTACAGGCTACGACTAAAATGACCTTGCAGAATAGAATGGCACTCGACATAATGTTACTGAAAGAAAATGGTGTCTGTGGATATTTGAAAGACAGAATTGATCGTTGCTGCATCCATATTCCAAACGTAACTTTGGAGGTCGAGAAGGACATTTCCCAACTGACCCAAACAGAGATGGAGCTGCAAAAAGAAAAGCAGGATGCAGAACAGAGCTGGATAGGCGCTCTGTTGAATACATTTGGCTTAAATTTGGGAGGATGGGTACATTCACTACTAGAAAGTGTAGTGGTACTTGAAATTGTGATTGTGCTTCTTTGCTTATTGTATGTAGGTATTAGGCGTGTACTTAGTCAAACAAGTGATCGCATTTTTAGTGTCTTGAGCAGGAATTATGATAATCCTGTATTCGAAAACCCTCCAGCTTATGAAGAATAATCGAAATAGTTGATGAAGGTGAGAATGCATTGTCTAAGAATAGAAAAGCATTCTCAAAGGGGGGACATGTTAGAGATAGAATCAATTTTATAGGGGATTATACTAATACAATCAATACAGTCAATCTTAATAGGAGACTAACAGGATCAATTTTACAAGATGTTCTTTTCTGGGATGGGTACCAGGCTGATTCAACCTTTGCATACCGTGTTTTACCTAATAAGGGAATTGAGCATACCTTTATCTTATCAACCTAGCGTTTATCTTAGCCCAAATATGCTTAGAATGAGGAGAAATATATACAGTACCTCTGGAAAGTAAGCTAGTCAGCAGTTGTGCAATTATAGAGTAGTGCGCATGTGCCGCATCAAAAGGTGAAAAGGACAGAGGCGATGAAGACTACTTACTTCATCCTGAAGACCCCCTGAAAGACCACCAGAGGACACTGCGCATGATCAAAGTAGTTCCAAGGTGTTGCAATCGATGTTGCAATAAATGTTGAGCAACTGTTACATATTCTAATGATCCTAATGAATATATGAATATGTATGTGAATGGACTGCATAAATACTGTGTAACCTAAACTGACGATGGAAGCCAGTTTTGGGTGCGAACCCCTGGTTTCCCAGCGCTGAAATAAAGCACCGCATATAACTACGCCCGTGGTTATGTGTCCTGATTGCTAACATTTTGGCAACCCAGATGGGACCTCGCGGGCATTGCTGAGACGGCTCGCGTCTCGATCCTGCTCTGGCTAGCACCGAGGTATTCTTGGGGAGTGCGTCGGACGCGACCGGCTCTCTGCTGCTCACGACGGACCTCTGATTGGTAAGAAGGTGCTTTATCTGTTGTTTTACCTGGATTACTGGGTACCCATCTGGTCTGGTTCTGTTCTGGTCCTGTAGCCTGCTGGTCAGGCATCCGGTAGCCTGCCGGTCAGATGCGGCGAAAGCCACGCTCGGTTGGGCAGGGAGCTCCCGAGGTATTGCCTAGGCAGCCGTCCGTTAGACAGAGGGAAACCTCTGCAGGTTCGGCATCTGGTATCTGGTTATCTGGTTCTGGTTTTGCCTGTCTGGTTATCTGCGTGCACCTAGGGTCTGGTTACTTGTGCACACCTGGTCTGTTATTTGTGTTATTCAGGCTCACCACTTGGTCTGGTTATTTATCTGGTTGTCTGGGGTCGCCGGTTTCAACAGTGAATATAGATCATCGTTCTGGTAGTTTGACCTGTGTTCGCTGTTGAGACTGGTGATTTCAAAGTTATCCGTGCGTTATCTTTCTGTATTAACCCGTCTCTGCGTTACTCTTTTGTGTTGGTATGTGTGGTACAAAGATGTCACCATTAGACTGTTTGTTGAAACATTGGAAGGAGGCTGGATTTGCACAATCTATGAGTAAAAAGAAATTAGTTGAATATTGTACTCACTGGTGGCCTGAATATGACTTGCCTAATGAAGTACGTTGGCCACCGGAGGGTACTTTAGAACATGGAACTATTGTTGAATTAATGAGGTTTTGTCAAAGGGAAGGTAAATGGGATGAAGTACAGTATGTGGATCTCTTTTTCTATCTTGAACAAAACCAGGACTGGACGAAGGAATGTGGGTTAATGTTAGTCCAGAGGAACGGTATTAATGATAAATGTACGGGCTGTACGGTGGAAAAGAAATGCATAACGTGTTTGGCAGTAGAGAGCAGCCGCGGCAACGCTTCAGATCTGCCGTGTTTAGACGTTGCGCCTTCAGAAATTGATCCCTCTGCACCTAAACCCCTTAAACCCTCGGCACCTGTGCGTCTTACTGAAAGTGATATCGATTCCAGTGGGGATGAGGGGGCAGCAACCGGAGTAAAAGGAGTAACAACTACACCAATATCCCACAGAACTAGGAACAGAGAAAAGGAAGCCCAAAAGGGGGGTGAACCGTCAAATGTAATAGCACCCTTGAGACAGGCGGGTGAACCGTCAAATGTAATAGCACCCTTGAGACAGGCGGTAGGAGTCGGGGGAGAACCAGTTTATGTAAAAGTCCCATTTTCACCAGGAGATCTAATGATTTGGAAACAATCAGCTGGTCCTTACCGGGAAAACCCAGACAAGGTTGCAAGCATAATTAAGATGATAATTAAAACGCAGAATCCCGATTGGGATGATTTGCAGGTGATTCTTGACACATGAATGGATTCTACAGAAAAAGATATGGTTATACGGGTAGCAAGAGATAAAGTAAGAGAGGATATTCGGAATGGGGCTGTGGGCGGTAATGTTGATGAGAATTTCCCAAAAGAGGAACCCCGGTGGGATTATAATACTGGGGCTGGTCAGCTTCGCCTCCGGAGGTATCAGGACTGGTTATTAATTGGTGTTCAGACTGCTATGCCAAAACAAATGAATTGGTCAAAATTGTATAATGTTAGGCAGGAAAAGAATGAATCCCCTTCAGCTTTTTTAGAAAGATTGAAGGAAACTGCAAAAAGATATATGGATTTAGATATTGAAACGGAACAAGCAAGGGTCCAGTTGGCTTTGATCTTTTTGGGGGAGTCTCAGGATGATATTCGGGAGAAATTACAGAAACTGGAGGGGGCACAATTGCGAGATCTGGATGTTATGTTAGAAACAGCCTGGAAAGTTTATAATAATAGAGAAAAGGAGCAGTCGAGGCGTTCTCAGCAAGACTTGTTGGCTCTGGTCCAAGGGCAAGGCAGGGGAATAGGAATGGAAGCCCGCGGCAGGGGAGCTAGAGGCGGCCGAGGGCGCGGTTTTCGGAATGTTCAGGGAACTCCTCTGAGGCCTGTTGTAAAGCTTGGTATAAATCAATGTGCTTATTGTAAGGAGGGAGGACACTGGAAAAATGAATGCCCGAATCGTCCGGGCCCTACGGGTCGGGTACCAAGCGCAGCAGGGAATGCAATACAAACTATGGTGTTGGGGGAGTATAATAACAACAGCTGACTATATGGCAGCACAGAAACAGATACCCAGAGTAAGGAACCCCTGGTGACGATACAAGTGGGGGATCAGGATGTGAGATTTTTTGGTGGACACAGGGGCTACTTATTCTGTGCTCAATTCTTTACAGGGAACAGTAAGTAATAAAAAGACGACGATTGTTGGTGCCACAGGGAAGGAAGAAGTACAGCCATTCCTACAACCCTTAGATCTGTGTTTTGGAGAAAAGGAGTTAACCCATGAGTTCTTATATGTTCCAGATCGTCCAGTTTCCCTTTTAGGACGGCACTTATTGACCAAATTGGATGCTGTAATAACATTCGAGAATGGAAACCTGGTAATGAAAATTCCAGAATCTAAGGTAGGACAAGTTTTGCTGTTAAAAGAAAACCCAGTAGCAGAGGTACCACAAGCTGTGGAGGAGGCAGTGATCCCCACGGTATGGGCGACTGACATACCTGGGAAATCGAAAACGGCCCAGCCCGTTAAAGTGGAACTGAAGGAAGATGCCAAGCCAGTACAGTTGAGGCAGTACCCACTGAAACTAGAAGCTAGGTTAGGAATAGTGCCTCTAATTGAAAAATTTTTGAGGTATGGAATTCTAGAGGAATGTGAATCAGAATATAATACTCCAATTTTTCCAGTAAAGAAGCCTGATGGTAGTTACCGATTAGTCCAAGATTTGCGGGCTGTAAACCAGATCACTAAGGACATTTATCCGGTATTTGTAAACCCATATACCTTGTTAACATCTGTGAAGGAGAAATAGAAATGGTTTACTGTACTTGATTTAAAAGATGCCTTCTTCTGCATACCCCTCGACCAGGAAAGCAAAAAATTGTTTGCCTTTGAATGGGAAAATCCACACAATGGAAGGAAAACTCAGTTAACCTGGACACGTCTTCCGCAAGGATTCAAGAATAGCCCAACAATTTTTGGAAATCAGTTGGCTAAGGAACTCGAGGAATGGACTACGAAAGGCCACATCATAATCCCTCGACAACGGTACCTGTTGCTACAATACGTAGACGACATTTTGATCGCGACTGAGACGCGAGAACTCTGCATCCAGGTAACGATTGAAATACTGAACCAATTGGGAATGAATGGGTACAAAGTATCGAAAAATAAAGCTCAAATTCTATCCGAGACTGTGATTTATTTAGGATGCGAGCTTTCTCAAGGACAGCAGAAAACACAAACCGTGTGCATGCTATCTGTGCTATTTCAGAACCACGAAACTTACATGAATTAAGATCCTTTTTAGGAATGACAGGATGGTGCAGGCTCTGGATCATGGACTATGGACTTACTGCCAAACCTTTATATGAGGCACAGAAGAATAAGACCTTAGTGTGGGGAAAGCCACAACGAGAGGCTTTCCAGAAATTGAAACCAGCTTTGATGCAGGCACCTGCCTTGGGTCTGCCAGACTTGAGCAAAGAGTTTCAGTTGTTTGTACATGAGCGACAAAGACTTGCCTTGGGGGTATTCACCCAACGACTGGGATCTTGGAAAAGACCTGTCGGCTATTTTTCTAAACAGCTAGATCCGGTAAGTGCTGGGTGGCCGGCGTGCTTACGGGCGGTAGCTGCTACAGTAATACTGATCCAGGAGGTCCGAAAACTAACTATGGGAAAAAGGATAGAAGTGTTTGTATCCCATATGGTGACAACAGTACTGGAACAAAAGGGGGGCCATTGGCTTTCCGCAAGCAGAATGATGAAATACCAGGTAATTCTGACAGAACAAGATGATGTTATTCTAAAAACTACTAACCTAATGAACCCTGCTGAGTTTTTGGGTGCAGGTACTGAAGAAGGAGACCTGGAACATGATTGCGTGGAAGTCATCGAATATACCCACGCAAGTCGCCCTGATTTGAAAGACACTCCGCTGGCAGAAACTGACTGGGAACTCTTTACTGATGGCAGTAGCTTTGTGGAGAACGGAATGCGGTATGCAGGATATGCCATCACTACTGCCAAGACAGTAATTGAGGCTAAGCCCTTACCATCAAACACCTCAGCACAAAAAGCGGAGTTAATCGCCTTAACCAGAGCATTGGAACTCAGCGAAAACAAGAAAGTTAATATATGGACTGATTCAAAATATGCTTTTGGAGTTGTTCATGTGCATGGAGCCCTTTGGAAAGAGCGGGGACTGCTCTCTTCACAAGGAACAAACATGAAGTACCAGCAGGAGATACTGAACCTGCTTAAGACCATTCAAAAGCCATCACAAGTTGCTGTAATGCACTGTAAAGCTCATCAAGGTGGAACATCAAAAATCATCGAGGGAAATCGGCTTGCTGATCAAACAGCTCGGTCAGTAGCACGGCAAGTAAGAACAATGGTGGGCCTTGTCTCCCAGAAGGTAAGAGCAATTGATTTATTACCTTCAGAACCACCTAAATATTCTACAGAAGATGAAAAATTGGCAAGTCTAGTAAGAGCCAGCAAAAATAATTCTGGGTGGTATGTAACCACCAACGGACAAGTTGTGGTACCAACCACTATTATGAGAGGAATACTTCAGACGGAACAACAGAAGTGTCACTGGGGTGCAGAAGCATTGGTGGCTTACCTAAGAAAACAAATTATCTCGGTCCAGATGTTAACAATGGCAAAGTCTATTACAGCTAAGTGTGAAATTTGCTTGAAAAATAATCCTTTAGTAAGAAGAAAAACAGAAATGGGGAAAATTAAGACAGGTGTACAACCTGGGGATTATTGGCAAATAGATTATGTAGAGCTCCCCAGAACCCGAGGATTCAGGTATATACTAGTTGGGGTAGATACCTTTTCAGGATGGCCAGAAGCTTTCCCTTGTCGCACCAACCAAGCAAAAGAGACTGTAAAATGGTTACTAAAGGAAATAATCCCTAGATTTGGGGTACCACTGGGGATATCTTCCGACAGGGGACCACACTTTGTGGCACAATTAGTAAAAGAAATCAGCAGATGTTTGGGAATTAAATGGGAGTTACATAGCCCATGGAGACCCCAGTCTAGTGGGCAAGTGGAGAAAATGAATCAAACTCTAAAAAGGCAACTTAGCAAGATCTGTCAGGAAGCAAAAATTCAATGGCCTCAGGCCTTGCCAATAGCATTGCTGCGCATTAGGATTAAACCTAGGAGTGGGATGTCAGTAAGTTCATACGAGATTTTGTATGGCAAACCATGTGAAGCACCAGACCCAAACCCAGAGGTACATGTGAAAGGTAATCAGGACTTGCACAATTATGTGTTGTCTCTTGGCAGGACATTGAATCGACTCAGATCCGCACTAGTGTGGAATCGCCCACTAGCGCTCGAGAATCCGGTACATGATATAGAGCCTGGAGACACGGTGTATATAAGAACCTGGAATGAAGAACCCTTAAAAGAGCGCTGGGACGGACCCTATCAAGTACTCCTGACTACATTCACCGCAGTCAAAGTTGCTGGAGTAGACTCCTGGATACATTATACCCGAGTGAAAAGAGTTCCAAGACTGTGGAAATCGCAGATAGTGGGTCCTACCACGCTCAAGATTACATCGCAATAATGTCTGGTTTTCATTACCGAATTGTGATTTTGGTTAGAGCGTTTGTACTTTTGAAAATTGGAGGGGGAAGTGCCACTCTATTCCACAAGGCCTCTGATAAACGGTGGGAAAATGGGACAATTCAAATGGGATTGCAAATTAGGCCACGAAGAGCAGTAAACAATAATGAAAGTACCCAGGTGCCACAGGTAGTACAAAGCGTACAGAATCAGGCAGAGAATCTGATGATAGGGCTAATTCGAGATTTTGCATTGACCCAGAATACCAGTAGCATCACTGCTTGCCTTCCAATTCCAAAATCGGCTGAAGATCCAATACAGTGGGGAATAATATCTACCACCTTACCAGAAGTAAATAAAACTAGTAAAATAGCATGTGAATCTCACACTAGAATAGAAGAAGTCCCAACTGAGCGATGGGTAAAAAGCGGACCCCAGACAGAAGTAATGACAATAGAAGATTGTATGAGACTCAGAGGAAAACTTGGTCCAGGTGCTGGGTGGAAAACCAAGTGCACCTATGAAAGCTGGACCAAAGAGACGGTAAATGAAAAGGTTGAACGGACTTACTGGGAATGCAAAGATCAAAATAGCAAAAATAGAACTGAATCATGGAATAACATGTGGACACTGAGTATTGTACAACAATACCAATATAGTGAAGCATTTCCATGGTGTGTACGGTGGTCCAATGTAACAGGAGGAACAACAGTACCATGGTGGAATTGTTCACAAGTAATAACCTGCCAGACAGATGTAAAAGAAATACCTCTGTCCATCATTAAAGTTGCAACAATTGCAGGTTGCATTTGTCAGAAACAATTGGATCCAAAGGAAGCAACCAAAATAGGCATTGATGGAGATAGAATTGATTGTAGAGGCGTTATAGGTAGTGTGGGACATCTGGTTTGGGCCTTAAGTGATGGGACCTGGACAACTCACCTACCAATAGGAGGACCAGTAAGGGAAATTACTCTGGGACTGCCGACCCTATGCCCTATTTGGAAAAAGTCACCCTTGAAAAATAGGCAAGAACTTCTACAGGTTAGGCACAAACGAGAGGTAGATGAAGATGTGTGGCACGAACCATCAAGCAGTGTCAAATTTGGCTGGGCACTAGAATCTTTCTTTGCACCAATTGCGGCCTACAGAAATAGAGAAATGATTGATAAATTGATTGGGCAAATGGATCGATTGGCTAGAATAACTAAAAAGGCTTTTCAGGAACTTAATATACAATTACAGGCTACGACTAAAATGACCTTGCAGAATAGAATGGCACTCGACATAATGTTACTGAAAGAAAATGGTGTCTGTGGATATTTGAAAGACAGAATTGATCGTTGCTGCATCCATATTCCAAACGTAACTTTGGAGGTCGAGAAGGACATTTCCCAACTGACCCAAACAGAGATGGAGCTGCAAAAAGAAAAGCAGGATGCAGAACAGAGCTGGATAGGCGCTCTGTTGAATACATTTGGCTTAAATTTGGGAGGATGGGTACATTCACTACTAGAAAGTGTAGTGGTACTTGAAATTGTGATTGTGCTTCTTTGCTTATTGTATGTAGGTATTAGGCGTGTACTTAGTCAAACAAGTGATCGCATTTTTAGTGTCTTGAGCAGGAATTATGATAATCCTGTATTCGAAAACCCTCCAGCTTATGAAGAATAATCGAAATAGTTGATGAAGGTGAGAATGCATTGTCTAAGAATAGAAAAGCATTCTCAAAGGGGGGACATGTTAGAGATAGAATCAATTTTATAGGGGATTATACTAATACAATCAATACAGTCAATCTTAATAGGAGACTAACAGGATCAATTTTACAAGATGTTCTTTTCTGGGATGGGTACCAGGCTGATTCAACCTTTGCATACCGTGTTTTACCTAATAAGGGAATTGAGCATACCTTTATCTTATCAACCTAGCGTTTATCTTAGCCCAAATATGCTTAGAATGAGGAGAAATATATACAGTACCTCTGGAAAGTAAGCTAGTCAGCAGTTGTGCAATTATAGAGTAGTGCGCATGTGCCGCATCAAAAGGTGAAAAGGACAGAGGCGATGAAGACTACTTACTTCATCCTGAAGACCCCCTGAAAGACCACCAGAGGACACTGCGCATGATCAAAGTAGTTCCAAGGTGTTGCAATCGATGTTGCAATAAATGTTGAGCAACTGTTACATATTCTAATGATCCTAATGAATATATGAATATGTATGTGAATGGACTGCATAAATACTGTGTAACCTAAACTGACAATGGAAGCCAGTTTTGGGTGCGAACCCCTGGTTTCCCAGCGCTGAAATAAAGCACCGCATATAACTACGCCCGTGGTTATGTGTCCTGATTGCTAACATTTTGGCAACCCAGATGGGACCTCGCGGGCATTGCTGAGACGGCTCGCGTCTCGATCCTGCTCTGGCTAGCACCGAGGTATTCTTGGGGAGTGCGTCGGACGCGACCGGCTCTCTGCTGCTCACGACGGACCTCTGATTGGTAAGAAGGTGCTTTATCTGTTGTTTTACCTGGATTACTGGGTACCCATCTGGTCTGGTTCTGTTCTGGTCCTGTAGCCTGCTGGTCAGGCATCCGGTAGCCTGCCGGTCAGATGCGGCGAAAGCCACGCTCGGTTGGGCAGGGAGCTCCCGAGGTATTGCCTAGGCAGCCGTCCGTTAGACAGAGGGAAACCTCTGCAGGTTCGGCATCTGGTATCTGGTTATCTGGTTCTGGTTTTGCCTGTCTGGTTTTCTGCGTGCACCTAGGGTCTGGTTACTTGTGCACACCTGGTCTGTTATTTGTGTTATTCAGGCTCACCACTTGGTCTGGTTATTTATCTGGTTGTCTGGGGTCGCCGGTTTCAACAGTGAATATAGATCATCGTTCTGGTAGTTTGACCTGTGTTCGCTGTTGAGACTGGTGATTTCAAAGTTATCCGTGCGTTATCTTTCTGTATTAACCCGTCTCTGCGTTACTCTTTTGTGTTGGTATGTGTGGTACAAAGATGTCACCATTAGACTGTTTGTTGAAACATTGGAAGGAGGCTGGATTTGCACAATCTATGAGTAAAAAGAAATTAGTTGAATATTGTACTCACTGGTGGCCTGAATATGACTTGCCTAATGAAGTACGTTGGCCACCGGAGGGTACTTTAGAACATGGAACTATTGTTGAATTAATGAGGTTTTGTCAAAGGGAAGGTAAATGGGATGAAGTACAGTATGTGGATCTCTTTTTCTATCTTGAACAAAACCAGGACTGGACGAAGGAATGTGGGTTAATGTTAGTCCAGAGGAACGGTATTAATGATAAATGTACGGGCTGTACGGTGGAAAAGAAATGCATAACGTGTTTGGCAGTAGAGAGCAGCCGCGGCAACGCTTCAGATCTGCCGTGTTTAGACGTTGCGCCTTCAGAAATTGATCCCTCTGCACCTAAACCCCTTAAACCCTCGGCACCTGTGCGTCTTACTGAAAGTGATATCGATTCCAGTGGGGATGAGGGGGCAGCAACCGGAGTAAAAGGAGTAACAACTACACCAATATCCCACAGAACTAGGAACAGAGAAAAGGAAGCCCAAAAGGGGGGTGAACCGTCAAATGTAATAGCACCCTTGAGACAGGCGGGTGAACCGTCAAATGTAATAGCACCCTTGAGACAGGCGGTAGGAGTCGGGGGAGAACCAGTTTATGTAAAAGTCCCATTTTCACCAGGAGATCTAATGATTTGGAAACAATCAGCTGGTCCTTACCGGGAAAACCCAGACAAGGTTGCAAGCATAATTAAGATGATAATTAAAACGCAGAATCCCGATTGGGATGATTTGCAGGTGATTCTTGACACATGAATGGATTCTACAGAAAAAGATATGGTTATACGGGTAGCAAGAGATAAAGTAAGAGAGGATATTCGGAATGGGGCTGTGGGCGGTAATGTTGATGAGAATTTCCCAAAAGAGGAACCCCGGTGGGATTATAATACTGGGGCTGGTCAGCTTCGCCTCCGGAGGTATCAGGACTGGTTATTAATTGGTGTTCAGACTGCTATGCCAAAACAAATGAATTGGTCAAAATTGTATAATGTTAGGCAGGAAAAGAATGAATCCCCTTCAGCTTTTTTAGAAAGATTGAAGGAAACTGCAAAAAGATATATGGATTTAGATATTGAAACGGAACAAGCAAGGGTCCAGTTGGCTTTGATCTTTTTGGGGGAGTCTCAGGATGATATTCGGGAGAAATTACAGAAACTGGAGGGGGCACAATTGCGAGATCTGGATGTTATGTTAGAAACAGCCTGGAAAGTTTATAATAATAGAGAAAAGGAGCAGTCGAGGCGTTCTCAGCAAGACTTGTTGGTTCTGGTCCAAGGGCAAGGCAGGGGAATAGGAATGGAAGCCCGCGGCAGGGGAGCTAGAGGCGGCCGAGGGCGCGGTTTTCGGAATGTTCAGGGAACTCCTCTGAGGCCTGTTGTAAAGCTTGGTATAAATCAATGTGCTTATTGTAAGGAGGGAGGACACTGGAAAAATGAATGCCCGAATCGTCCGGGCCCTACGGGTCGGGTACCAAGCGCAGCAGGGAATGCAATACAAACTATGGTGTTGGGGGAGTATAATAACAACAGCTGACTATATGGCAGCACAGAAACAGATACCCAGAGTAAGGAACCCCTGGTGACGATACAAGTGGGGGATCAGGATGTGAGATTTTTTGGTGGACACAGGGGCTACTTATTCTGTGCTCAATTCTTTACAGGGAACAGTAAGTAATAAAAAGACGACGATTGTTGGTGCCACAGGGAAGGAAGAAGTACAGCCACTCCTACAACCCTTAGATCTGTGTTTTGGAGAAAAGGAGTTAACCCATGAGTTCTTATATGTTCCAGATCGTCCAGTTTCCCTTTTAGGACGGGACTTACTGACCAAATTGGATGCTGTAATAACATTCGAGAATGGAAACCTGGTAATGAAAATTCCAGAATCTAAGGTAGGACAAGTTTTGCTGTTAAAAGAAAACCCAGTAGCAGAGGTACCACAAGCTGTGGAGGAGGCAGTGATCCCCACGGTATGGGCGACTGACATACCTGGGAAATCGAAAACGGCCCAGCCCGTTAAAGTGGAACTGAAGGAAGATGCCAAGCCAGTACAGTTGAGGCAGTACCCACTGAAACTAGAAGCTAGGTTAGGAATAGTGCCTCTAATTGAAAAATTTTTGAGGTATGGAATTCTAGAGGAATGTGAATCAGAATATAATACTCCAATTTTTCCAGTAAAGAAGCCTGATGGTAGTTACCGATTAGTCCAAGATTTGCGGGCTGTAAACCAGATCACTAAGGACATTTATCCGGTATTTGTAAACCCATATACCTTGTTAACATCTGTGAAGGAGAAATAGAAATGGTTTACTGTACTTGATTTAAAAGATGCCTTCTTCTGCATACCCCTCGACCAGGAAAGCAAAAAATTGTTTGCCTTTGAATGGGAAAATCCACACAATGGAAGGAAAACTCAGTTAACCTGGACACGTCTTCCGCAAGGATTCAAGAATAGCCCAACTATTTTTGGAAATCAGTTGGCTAAGGAACTCGAGGAATGGACTACGAAAGGCCACATCATAATCCCTCGACAACGGTACCTGTTGCTACAATACGTAGACGACATTTTGATCGCGACTGAGACGCGAGAACTCTGCATCCAGGTAACGATTGAAATACTGAACCAATTGGGAATGAATGGGTACAAAGTATCGAAAAATAAAGCTCAAATTCTATCCGAGACTGTGATTTATTTAGGATGCGAGCTTTCTCAAGGACAGCAGAAAACACAAACCGTGTGCATGCTATCTGTGCTATTTCAGAACCACGAAACTTACATGAATTAAGATCCTTTTTAGGAATGACAGGATGGTGCAGGCTCTGGATCATGGACTATGGACTTACTGCCAAACCTTTATATGAGGCACAGAAGAATAAGACCTTAGTGTGGGGAAAGCCACAACGAGAGGCTTTCCAGAAATTGAAACCAGCTTTGATGCAGGCACCTGCCTTGGGTCTGCCAGACTTGAGCAAAGAGTTTCAGTTGTTTGTACATGAGCGACAAAGACTTGCCTTGGGGGTATTCACCCAACGACTGGGATCTTGGAAAAGACCTGTCGGCTATTTTTCTAAACAGCTAGATCCGGTAAGTGCTGGGTGGCCGGCGTGCTTACGGGCGGTAGCTGCTACAGTAATACTGATCCAGGAGGTCCGAAAACTAACTATGGGAAAAAGGATAGAAGTGTTTGTATCCCATATGGTGACAACAGTACTGGAACAAAAGGGGGGCCATTGGCTTTCCGCAAGCAGAATGATGAAATACCAGGTAATTCTGACAGAACAAGATGATGTTATTCTAAAAACTACTAACCTAATGAACCCTGCTGAGTTTTTGGGTGCAGGTACTGAAGAAGGAGACCTGGAACATGATTGCGTGGAAGTCATCGAATATACCCACGCAAGTCGCCCTGATTTGAAAGACACTCCGCTGGCAGAAACTGACTGGGAACTCTTTACTGATGGCAGTAGCTTTGTGGAGAACGGAATGCGGTATGCAGGATATGCCATCACTACTGCCAAGACAGTAATTGAGGCTAAGCCCTTACCATCAAACACCTCAGCACAAAAAGCGGAGTTAATCGCCTTAACCAGAGCATTGGAACTCAGCGAAAACAAGAAAGTTAATATATGGACTGATTCAAAATATGCTTTTGGAGTTGTTCATGTGCATGGAGCCCTTTGGAAAGAGCGGGGACTGCTCTCTTCACAAGGAACAAACATGAAGTACCAGCAGGAGATACTGAACCTGCTTAAGACCATTCAAAAGCCATCACAAGTTGCTGTAATGCACTGTAAAGCTCATCAAGGTGGAACATCAAAAATCATCGAGGGAAATCGGCTTGCTGATCAAACAGCTCGGTCAGTAGCACGGCAAGTAAGAACAATGGTGGGCCTTGTCTCCCAGAAGGTAAGAGCAATTGATTTATTACCTTCAGAACCACCTAAATATTCTACAGAAGATGAAAAATTGGCAAGTCTAGTAAGAGCCAGCAAAAATAATTCTGGGTGGTATGTAACCACCAACGGACAAGTTGTGGTACCAACCACTATTATGAGAGGAATACTTCAGACGGAACAACAGAAGTGTCACTGGGGTGCAGAAGCATTGGTGGCTTACCTAAGAAAACAAATTATCTCGGTCCAGATGTTAACAATGGCAAAGTCTATTACAGCTAAGTGTGAAATTTGCTTGAAAAATAATCCTTTAGTAAGAAGAAAAACAGAAATGGGGAAAATTAAGACAGGTGTACAACCTGGGGATTATTGGCAAATAGATTATGTAGAGCTCCCCAGAACCCGAGGATTCAGGTATATACTAGTTGGGGTAGATACCTTTTCAGGATGGCCAGAAGCTTTCCCTTGTCGCACCAACCAAGCAAAAGAGACTGTAAAATGGTTACTAAAGGAAATAATCCCTAGATTTGGGGTACCACTGGGGATATCTTCCGACAGGGGACCACACTTTGTGGCACAATTAGTAAAAGAAATCAGCAGATGTTTGGGAATTAAATGGGAGTTACATAGCCCATGGAGACCCCAGTCTAGTGGGCAAGTGGAGAAAATGAATCAAACTCTAAAAAGGCAACTTAGCAAGATCTGTCAGGAAGCAAAAATTCAATGGCCTCAGGCCTTGCCAATAGCATTGCTGCGCATTAGGATTAAACCTAGGAGTGGGATGTCAGTAAGTTCATACGAGATTTTGTATGGCAAACCATGTGAAGCACCAGACCCAAACCCAGAGGTACATGTGAAAGGTAATCAGGACTTGCACAATTATGTGTTGTCTCTTGGCAGGACATTGAATCGACTCAGATCCGCACTAGTGTGGAATCGCCCACTAGCGCTCGAGAATCCGGTACATGATATAGAGCCTGGAGACACGGTGTATATAAGAACCTGGAATGAAGAACCCTTAAAAGAGCGCTGGGACGGACCCTATCAAGTACTCCTGACTACATTCACCGCAGTCAAAGTTGCTGGAGTAGACTCCTGGATACATTATACCCGAGTGAAAAGAGTTCCAAGACTGTGGAAATCGCAGATAGTGGGTCCTACCACGCTCAAGATTACATCGCAATAATGTCTGGTTTTCATTACCGAATTGTGATTTTGGTTAGAGCGTTTGTACTTTTGAAAATTGGAGGGGGAAGTGCCACTCTATTCCACAAGGCCTCTGATAAACGGTGGGAAAATGGGACAATTCAAATGGGATTGCAAATTAGGCCACGAAGAGCAGTAAACAATAATGAAAGTACCCAGGTGCCACAGGTAGTACAAAGCGTACAGAATCAGGCAGAGAATCTGATGATAGGGCTAATTCGAGATTTTGCATTGACCCAGAATACCAGTAGCATCACTGCTTGCCTTCCAATTCCAAAATCGGCTGAAGATCCAATACAGTGGGGAATAATATCTACCACCTTACCAGAAGTAAATAAAACTAGTAAAATAGCATGTGAATCTCACACTAGAATAGAAGAAGTCCCAACTGAGCGATGGGTAAAAAGCGGACCCCAGACAGAAGTAATGACAATAGAAGATTGTATGAGACTCAGAGGAAAACTTGGTCCAGGTGCTGGGTGGAAAACCAAGTGCACCTATGAAAGCTGGACCAAAGAGACGGTAAATGAAAAGGTTGAACGGACTTACTGGGAATGCAAAGATCAAAATAGCAAAAATAGAACTGAATCATGGAATAACATGTGGACACTGAGTATTGTACAACAATACCAATATAGTGAAGCATTTCCATGGTGTGTACGGTGGTCCAATGTAACAGGAGGAACAACAGTACCATGGTGGAATTGTTCACAAGTAATAACCTGCCAGACAGATGTAAAAGAAATACCTCTGTTCATCATTAAAGTTGCAACAATTGCAGGTTGCATTTGTCAGAAACAATTGGATCCAAAGGAAGCAACCAAAATAGGCATTGATGGAGATAGAATTGATTGTAGAGGCGTTATAGGTAGTGTGGGACATCTGGTTTGGGCCTTAAGTGATGGGACCTGGACAACTCACCTACCAATAGGAGGACCAGTAAGGGAAATTACTCTGGGACTGCCGACCCTATGTCCTATTTGGAAAAAGTCACCCTTGAAAAATAGGCAAGAACTTCTACAGGTTAGGCACAAACGAGAGGTAGATGAAGATGTGTGGCACGAACCATCAAGCAGTGTCAAATTTGGCTGGGCACTAGAATCTTTCTTTGCACCAATTGCGGCCTACAGAAATAGAGAAATGATTGATAAATTGATTGGGCAAATGGATCGATTGGCTAGAATAACTAAAAAGGCTTTTCAGGAACTTAATATACAATTACAGGCTACGACTAAAATGACCTTGCAGAATAGAATGGCACTCGACATAATGTTACTGAAAGAAAATGGTGTCTGTGGATATTTGAAAGACAGAATTGATCGTTGCTGCATCCATATTCCAAACGTAACTTTGGAGGTCGAGAAGGACATTTCCCAACTGACCCAAACAGAGATGGAGCTGCAAAAAGAAAAGCAGGATGCAGAACAGAGCTGGATAGGCGCTCTGTTGAATACATTTGGCTTAAATTTGGGAGGATGGGTACATTCACTACTAGAAAGTGTAGTGGTACTTGAAATTGTGATTGTGCTTCTTTGCTTATTGTATGTAGGTATTAGGCGTGTACTTAGTCAAACAAGTGATCGCATTTTTAGTGTCTTGAGCAGGAATTATGATAATCCTGTATTCGAAAACCCTCCAGCTTATGAAGAATAATCGAAATAGTTGATGAAGGTGAGAATGCATTGTCTAAGAATAGAAAAGCATTCTCAAAGGGGGGACATGTTAGAGATAGAATCAATTTTATAGGGGATTATACTAATACAATCAATACAGTCAATCTTAATAGGAGACTAACAGGATCAATTTTACAAGATGTTCTTTTCTGGGATGGGTACCAGGCTGATTCAACCTTTGCATACCGTGTTTTACCTAATAAGGGAATTGAGCATACCTTTATCTTATCAACCTAGCGTTTATCTTAGCCCAAATATGCTTAGAATGAGGAGAAATATATACAGTACCTCTGGAAAGTAAGCTAGTCAGCAGTTGTGCAATTATAGAGTAGTGCGCATGTGCCGCATCAAAAGGTGAAAAGGACAGAGGCGATGAAGACTACTTACTTCATCCTGAAGACCCCCTGAAAGACCACCAGAGGACACTGCGCATGATCAAAGTAGTTCCAAGGTGTTGCAATCGATGTTGCAATAAATGTTGAGCAACTGTTACATATTCTAATGATCCTAATGAATATATGAATATGTATGTGAATGGACTGCATAAATACTGTGTAACCTAAACTGACGATGGAAGCCAGTTTTGGGTGCGAACCCCTGGTTTCCCAGCGCTGAAATAAAGCACCGCATATAACTACGCCCGTGGTTATGTGTCCTGATTGCTAACATTTTGGCAACCCAGATGGGACCTCGCGGGCATTGCTGAGACGGCTCGCGTCTCAATCCTGCTCTGGCTAGCACCGAGGTATTCTTGGGGAGTGCGTCGGACGCGACCGGCTCTCTGCTGCTCACGACGGACCTCTGATTGGTAAGAAGGTGCTTTATCTGTTGTTTTACCTGGATTACTGGGTACCCATCTGGTCTGGTTCTGTTCTGGTCCTGTAGCCTGCTGGTCAGGCATCCGGTAGCCTGCCGGTCAGATGCGGCGAAAGCCACGCTCGGTTGGGCAGGGAGCTCCCGAGGTATTGCCTAGGCAGCCGTCCGTTAGACAGAGGGAAACCTCTGCAGGTTCGGCATCTGGTATCTGGTTATCTGGTTCTGGTTTTGCCTGTCTGGTTTTCTGCGTGCACCTAGGGTCTGGTTACTTGTGCACACCTGGTCTGTTATTTGTGTTATTCAGGCTCACCACTTGGTCTGGTTATTTATCTGGTTGTCTGGGGTCGCCGGTTTCAACAGTGAATATAGATCATCGTTCTGGTAGTTTGACCTGTGTTCGCTGTTGAGACTGGTGATTTCAAAGTTATCCGTGCGTTATCTTTCTGTATTAACCCGTCTCTGCGTTACTCTTTTGTGTTGGTATGTGTGGTACAAAGATGTCACCATTAGACTGTTTGTTGAAACATTGGAAGGAGGCTGGATTTGCACAATCTATGAGTAAAAAGAAATTAGTTGAATATTGTACTCACTGGTGGCCTGAATATGACTTGCCTAATGAAGTACGTTGGCCACCGGAGGGTACTTTAGAACATGGAACTATTGTTGAATTAATGAGGTTTTGTCAAAGGGAAGGTAAATGGGATGAAGTACAGTATGTGGATCTCTTTTTCTATCTTGAACAAAACCAGGACTGGACGAAGGAATGTGGGTTAATGTTAGTCCAGAGGAACGGTATTAATGATAAATGTACGGGCTGTACGGTGGAAAAGAAATGCATAACGTGTTTGGCAGTAGAGAGCAGCCGCGGCAACGCTTCAGATCTGCCGTGTTTAGACGTTGCGCCTTCAGAAATTGATCCCTCTGCACCTAAACCCCTTAAACCCTCGGCACCTGTGCGTCTTACTGAAAGTGATATCGATTCCAGTGGGGATGAGGGGGCAGCAACCGGAGTAAAAGGAGTAACAACTACACCAATATCCCACAGAACTAGGAACAGAGAAAAGGAAGCCCAAAAGGGGGGTGAACCGTCAAATGTAATAGCACCCTTGAGACAGGCGGGTGAACCGTCAAATGTAATAGCACCCTTGAGACAGGCGGTAGGAGTCGGGGGAGAACCAGTTTATGTAAAAGTCCCATTTTCACCAGGAGATCTAATGATTTGGAAACAATCAGCTGGTCCTTACCGGGAAAACCCAGACAAGGTTGCAAGCATAATTAAGATGATAATTAAAACGCAGAATCCCGATTGGGATGATTTGCAGGTGATTCTTGACACATGAATGGATTCTACAGAAAAAGATATGGTTATACGGGTAGCAAGAGATAAAGTAAGAGAGGATATTCGGAATGGGGCTGTGGGCGGTAATGTTGATGAGAATTTCCCAAAAGAGGAACCCCGGTGGGATTATAATACTGGGGCTGGTCAGCTTCGCCTCCGGAGGTATCAGGACTGGTTATTAATTGGTGTTCAGACTGCTATGCCAAAACAAATGAATTGGTCAAAATTGTATAATGTTAGGCAGGAAAAGAATGAATCCCCTTCAGCTTTTTTAGAAAGATTGAAGGAAACTGCAAAAAGATATATGGATTTAGATATTGAAACGGAACAAGCAAGGGTCCAGTTGGCTTTGATCTTTTTGGGGGAGTCTCAGGATGATATTCGGGAGAAATTACAGAAACTGGAGGGGGCACAATTGCGAGATCTGGATGTTATGTTAGAAACAGCCTGGAAAGTTTATAATAATAGAGAAAAGGAGCAGTCGAGGCGTTCTCAGCAAGACTTGTTGGCTCTGGTCCAAGGGCAAGGCAGGGGAATAGGAATGGAAGCCCGCGGCAGGGGAGCTAGAGGCGGCCGAGGGCGCGGTTTTCGGAATGTTCAGGGAACTCCTCTGAGGCCTGTTGTAAAGCTTGGTATAAATCAATGTGCTTATTGTAAGGAGGGAGGACACTGGAAAAATGAATGCCCGAATCGTCCGGGCCCTACGGGTCGGGTACCAAGCGCAGCAGGGAATGCAATACAAACTATGGTGTTGGGGGAGTATAATAACAACAGCTGACTATATGGCAGCACAGAAACAGATACCCAGAGTAAGGAACCCCTGGTGACGATACAAGTGGGGGATCAGGATGTGAGATTTTTTGGTGGACACAGGGGCTACTTATTCTGTGCTCAATTCTTTACAGGGAACAGTAAGTAATAAAAAGACGACGATTGTTGGTGCCACAGGGAAGGAAGAAGTACAGCCACTCCTACAACCTTTAGATCTGTGTTTTGGAGAAAAGGAGTTAACCCATGAGTTCTTATATGTTCCAGATCGTCCAGTTTCCCTTTTAGGACGGGACTTACTGACCAAATTGGATGCTGTAATAACATTCGAGAATGGAAACCTGGTAATGAAAATTCCAGAATCTAAGGTAGGACAAGTTTTGCTGTTAAAAGAAAACCCAGTAGCAGAGGTACCACAAGCTGTGGAGGAGGCAGTGATCCCCACGGTATGGGCGACTGACATACCTGGGAAATCGAAAACGGCCCAGCCCGTTAAAGTGGAACTGAAGGAAGATGCCAAGCCAGTACAGTTGAGGCAGTACCCACTGAAACTAGAAGCTAGGTTAGGAATAGTGCCTCTAATTGAAAAATTTTTGAGGTATGGAATTCTAGAGGAATGTGAATCAGAATATAATACTCCAATTTTTCCAGTAAAGAAGCCTGATGGTAGTTACCGATTAGTCCAAGATTTGCGGGCTGTAAACCAGATCACTAAGGACATTTATCCGGTATTTGTAAACCCATATACCTTGTTAACATCTGTGAAGGAGAAATAGAAATGGTTTACTGTACTTGATTTAAAAGATGCCTTCTTCTGCATACCCCTCGACCAGGAAAGCAAAAAATTGTTTGCCTTTGAATGGGAAAATCCACACAATGGAAGGAAAACTCAGTTAACCTGGACACGTCTTCCGCAAGGATTCAAGAATAGCCCAACTATTTTTGGAAATCAGTTGGCTAAGGAACTCGAGGAATGGACTACGAAAGGCCACATCATAATCCCTCGACAACGGTACCTGTTGCTACAATACGTAGACGACATTTTGATCGCGACTGAGACGCGAGAACTCTGCATCCAGGTAACGATTGAAATACTGAACCAATTGGGAATGAATGGGTACAAAGTATCGAAAAATAAAGCTCAAATTCTATCCGAGACTGTGATTTATTTAGGATGCGAGCTTTCTCAAGGACAGCAGAAAACACAAACCGTGTGCATGCTATCTGTGCTATTTCAGAACCACGAAACTTACATGAATTAAGATCCTTTTTAGGAATGACAGGATGGTGCAGGCTCTGGATCATGGACTATGGACTTACTGCCAAACCTTTATATGAGGCACAGAAGAATAAGACCTTAGTGTGGGGAAAGCCACAACGAGAGGCTTTCCAGAAATTGAAACCAGCTTTGATGCAGGCACCTGCCTTGGGTCTGCCAGACTTGAGCAAAGAGTTTCAGTTGTTTGTACATGAGCGACAAAGACTTGCCTTGGGGGTATTCACCCAACGACTGGGATCTTGGAAAAGACCTGTCGGCTATTTTTCTAAACAGCTAGATCCGGTAAGTGCTGGGTGGCCGGCGTGCTTACGGGCGGTAGCTGCTACAGTAATACTGATCCAGGAGGTCCGAAAACTAACTATGGGAAAAAGGATAGAAGTGTTTGTATCCCATATGGTGACAACAGTACTGGAACAAAAGGGGGGCCATTGGCTTTCCGCAAGCAGAATGATGAAATACCAGGTAATTCTGACAGAACAAGATGATGTTATTCTAAAAACTACTAACCTAATGAACCCTGCTGAGTTTTTGGGTGCAGGTACTGAAGAAGGAGACCTGGAACATGATTGCGTGGAAGTCATCGAATATACCCACGCAAGTCGCCCTGATTTGAAAGACACTCCGCTGGCAGAAACTGACTGGGAACTCTTTACTGATGGCAGTAGCTTTGTGGAGAACGGAATGCGGTATGCAGGATATGCCATCACTACTGCCAAGACAGTAATTGAGGCTAAGCCCTTACCATCAAACACCTCAGCACAAAAAGCGGAGTTAATCGCCTTAACCAGAGCATTGGAACTCAGCGAAAACAAGAAAGTTAATATATGGACTGATTCAAAATATGCTTTTGGAGTTGTTCATGTGCATGGAGCCCTTTGGAAAGAGCGGGGACTGCTCTCTTCACAAGGAACAAACATGAAGTACCAGCAGGAGATACTGAACCTGCTTAAGACCATTCAAAAGCCATCACAAGTTGCTGTAATGCACTGTAAAGCTCATCAAGGTGGAACATCAAAAATCATCGAGGGAAATCGGCTTGCTGATCAAACAGCTCGGTCAGTAGCACGGCAAGTAAGAACAATGGTGGGCCTTGTCTCCCAGAAGGTAAGAGCAATTGATTTATTACCTTCAGAACCACCTAAATATTCTACAGAAGATGAAAAATTGGCAAGTCTAGTAAGAGCCAGCAAAAATAATTCTGGGTGGTATGTAACCACCAACGGACAAGTTGTGGTACCAACCACTATTATGAGAGGAATACTTCAGACGGAACAACAGAAGTGTCACTGGGGTGCAGAAGCATTGGTGGCTTACCTAAGAAAACAAATTATCTCGGTCCAGATGTTAACAATGGCAAAGTCTATTACAGCTAAGTGTGAAATTTGCTTGAAAAATAATCCTTTAGTAAGAAGAAAAACAGAAATGGGGAAAATTAAGACAGGTGTACAACCTGGGGATTATTGGCAAATAGATTATGTAGAGCTCCCCAGAACCCGAGGATTCAGGTATATACTAGTTGGGGTAGATACCTTTTCAGGATGGCCAGAAGCTTTCCCTTGTCGCACCAACCAAGCAAAAGAGACTGTAAAATGGTTACTAAAGGAAATAATCCCTAGATTTGGGGTACCACTGGGGATATCTTCCGACAGGGGACCACACTTTGTGGCACAATTAGTAAAAGAAATCAGCAGATGTTTGGGAATTAAATGGGAGTTACATAGCCCATGGAGACCCCAGTCTAGTGGGCAAGTGGAGAAAATGAATCAAACTCTAAAAAGGCAACTTAGCAAGATCTGTCAGGAAGCAAAAATTCAATGGCCTCAGGCCTTGCCAATAGCATTGCTGCGCATTAGGATTAAACCTAGGAGTGGGATGTCAGTAAGTTCATACGAGATTTTGTATGGCAAATCATGTGAAGCACCAGACCCAAACCCAGAGGTACATGTGAAAGGTAATCAGGACTTGCACAATTATGTGTTGTCTCTTGGCAGGACATTGAATCGACTCAGATCCGCACTAGTGTGGAATCGCCCACTAGCGCTCGAGAATCCGGTACATGATATAGAGCCTGGAGACACGGTGTATATAAGAACCTGGAATGAAGAACCCTTAAAAGAGCGCTGGGACGGACCCTATCAAGTACTCCTGACTACATTCACCGCAGTCAAAGTTGCTGGAGTAGACTCCTGGATACATTATACCCGAGTGAAAAGAGTTCCAAGACTGTGGAAATCGCAGATAGTGGGTCCTACCACGCTCAAGATTACATCGCAATAATGTCTGGTTTTCATTACCGAATTGTGATTTTGGTTAGAGCGTTTGTACTTTTGAAAATTGGAGGGGGAAGTGCCACTCTATTCCACAAGGCCTCTGATAAACGGTGGGAAAATGGGACAATTCAAATGGGATTGCAAATTAGGCCACGAAGAGCAGTAAACAATAATGAAAGTACCCAGGTGCCACAGGTAGTACAAAGCGTACAGAATCAGGCAGAGAATCTGATGATAGGGCTAATTCGAGATTTTGCATTGACCCAGAATACCAGTAGCATCACTGCTTGCCTTCCAATTCCAAAATCGGCTGAAGATCCAATACAGTGGGGAATAATATCTACCACCTTACCAGAAGTAAATAAAACTAGTAAAATAGCATGTGAATCTCACACTAGAATAGAAGAAGTCCCAACTGAGCGATGGGTAAAAAGCGGACCCCAGACAGAAGTAATGACAATAGAAGATTGTATGAGACTCAGAGGAAAACTTGGTCCAGGTGCTGGGTGGAAAACCAAGTGCACCTATGAAAGCTGGACCAAAGAGACGGTAAATGAAAAGGTTGAACGGACTTACTGGGAATGCAAAGATCAAAATAGCAAAAATAGAACTGAATCATGGAATAACATGTGGACACTGAGTATTGTACAACAATACCAATATAGTGAAGCATTTCCATGGTGTGTACGGTGGTCCAATGTAACAGGAGGAACAACAGTACCATGGTGGAATTGTTCACAAGTAATAACCTGCCAGACAGATGTAAAAGAAATACCTCTGTTCATCATTAAAGTTGCAACAATTCCAGGTTGCATTTGTCAGAAACAATTGGATCCAAAGGAAGCAACCAAAATAGGCATTGATGGAGATAGAATTGATTGTAGAGGCGTTATAGGTAGTGTGGGACATCTGGTTTGGGCCTTAAGTGATGGGACCTGGACAACTCACCTACCAATAGGAGGACCAGTAAGGGAAATTACTCTGGGACTGCCGACCCTATGTCCTATTTGGAAAAAGTCACCCTTGAAAAATAGGCAAGAACTTCTACAGGTTAGGCACAAACGAGAGGTAGATGAAGATGTGTGGCACGAACCATCAAGCAGTGTCAAATTTGGCTGGGCACTAGAATCTTTCTTTGCACCAATTGCGGCCTACAGAAATAGAGAAATGATTGATAAATTGATTGGGCAAATGGATCGATTGGCTAGAATAACTAAAAAGGCTTTTCAGGAACTTAATATACAATTACAGGCTACGACTAAAATGACCTTGCAGAATAGAATGGCACTCGACATAATGTTACTGAAAGAAAATGGTGTCTGTGGATATTTGAAAGACAGAATTGATCGTTGCTGTATCCATATTCCAAACGTAACTTTGGAGGTCGAGAAGGACATTTCCCAACTGACCCAAACAGAGATGGAGCTGCAAAAAGAAAAGCAGGATGCAGAACAGAGCTGGATAGGAGCTCTGTTGGATTCATTTGGTTTAAATTTAGGAGGATGGGTACATTCACTACTAGAAAGCTTAATTGTACTTACAATTGTGATTATACTTCTTTGTTTATTATATGCAGGTATTGAACGTGTAATTAGTCAAACAGATGCTAAGAATAACCACATTTTTAGTGTCCTGAGTAGGAATTACGCTAATCCTGTATTTGACAGCCATCCAGCTAGCCCTCCAGCTTATGAACTGTCACATTTGCCAAATCACCAACCAAATCAATAATTGAAGAGGTTGTTTCAAGTGAAAATCCATTGTCTAAAAAAAGGATTTTCAAAGAGGGGAAGATGATAGTAATCAACCTTACAAGATGTTTTTTTCCATGGAACAGGACAGGATGGGTCTTCCCTGAATATCGCTGGATCTGTTACAATTGAATAAATATTAGGATAGCAACCAGCCCTGTAGCCATAGAACTCTTGTAATCAGTAACCAAACTCTGTTCTTAAAGCTGACATAGATTTATGGTATATTCTTATAACGCAGGTAACTGTAACCGAGCCTTATTTTTAAGGTGGACATAGATTTACGATATATTCTTTTAAAGTTGGTACCGTAGAAAATAACTGATAATCATAGCATCTTTTAGACAGAAAGTTTGTGTTAGAATAGGTGTGGAATATGCTAATGGTTGTCAGGGGTGTAATGAATATGTATGTGACTGACTTGTATAATAAGGTATGGTCTGAATCAGCTGTTCGAAGCCAGCTTTGGTTGTGAACCCCCGGTTTCCCAGTGCTGAAATAAAGCACCGCATATAATTACGTCCATGGTTATGTGTCCTGATTGCTAACAGGTCCATTTGGCCACTCCCAGGTCCCTCCCGAACTCCTGGGTCCCTTGGTGCACTACTGGGTCCCTCCCGAACTCCTGGGTCCATTGGGGCACTCCTGGGTCCCTCCCGAACTCCTGGGTCCAACTCGAACTCCTGGGTCCCTCCAGAAATCCTGGGTCCCTCCTGAACTCCTGGGTCCGACCCAAACTCTTGGTTCCCTTGGGGCACTCCTGGGTCTCTCTTGAACTCCTGGGTCCCTTGGGGCACTCTGGGGTCCCTCCCAAACTCCTGGGTCCCTTGGGGCACTCTGGGGTCCCTCCCGAACTCCTGGGTCCCTCCCCAGCTCTTGGGTCCTCCCCGAACTCCTGGGTCTCTCCCTGAACAGCTGGATCCCTTGGGGCACTCCTGGGTCCCTTTCCGAACTCCTGGGTCCCTTGAGGTATACCTGGGTCGCTAGGGGCACCCCTGGGTCCCTCCCGAACCCCTGTGTCCATTGGGGCACTCCTGGGTCCTTCCTGAACTCCTCGGTCCCTTGGGGCACTCCTGGGTTCGACCCTAACTCCTGGGTTCCTCCAGAAATCCTGGGTCCCTCCTGAACTCCTGGGTCCCTTGGGGCACTCCTCTCTCCTTCCCAACTCCTGGGTCTCTCCCCGAACAGCTGGATCCCTTGGGGCACTCCTTGGTCCTTTTCCGAACTCCTGGGTCCCTTGAGGTATACCTGGGTTGCTAGGGGCACTCCTGGGTCCGTCCCGAACCCCTGTGTCCATTGGGGTTCTCCTGGGTTCCTCCCGAACTCCTGGGTCCGACCCGAACTCCTGGGTCAATCTTGAACTCCTTGGTCCCTCCTGACCTCCTGGGTTCCTCCCGATTTCCTGGATCCGTCCCGAACTCCTGGGTCCCCCCCGAACTATTGGGAGCCTCCCCGAACTCCTGGCTTTCTTCGGGCACTCCTGGGTCCCTTCTGACGGGCCTGGGACAGTGCTGGACGGCCTGTGGTGGAGATGGCCAAGGGCACTGGCAAGGCTGAATGTCCCTGACAGACCCAAGGGCTTTGTCCCCTTGTCTATGGCTGATGTTCCTGCCACCAAGGCCTACGAGGAGACACATCAGTTGTCACGGTCCCGGGGCCTCCCTGCGCCCCCTGGGGAGGCTGAGGAGGCGCCACACTACTGTCCTCCGCTTGGCATCGCACTCCAAAATGCAACTTTCACCTCAAATCTCCTCACAAACTCCCCCAAAACGCCATGTTTTTCTACCTCAAATCCCCTCCAAGTCCCCCAAAACACGATTTTTACTTTCAAATCCCCTCACAAACTCCCTTAAGATGCCACTTTTTACCTCAGATCCCCTCAGAAACTCCCAAAAAATGAGGGGGTTTGCCCTGAAAATGAGTATTTACACCCTACAGATGGAGCTCTAGGCCCAAAATAAGGCTTTAGGCCCTAGAAATGAGTATTTGGACCCTCAGAATGAGGATTTAGACCCTAAAAAGAAAGTTTTCTTCCCACGGCACGGCAGTGAGCGCGTCTGTCACATCCCCCATCCTGCACCCGTTTCTGGGAGCGCTGGACGGAGCAGCGGACTGTTCAAGACTGAGAGCAACGGGGGTGGAACTTGTAGAAACTGGGATTCAAATTTGGCCAAGGCCACCCTGAGAGCACCCAGGTGCCCAGGGCTGAGCTGACCCTGGGCCTCCCAAGGAGACACCCTGGCCTCCCTCCCCAGGCGCAGGGTCACAGTGGGGCCCTTTGTGACCTCACACTGTGACTCCCACTGCCCCGCATGTGCTCAGCGCAGCCGTGGCCCCAGCCCACACTGTCCGGCAGGACGGTGACGGGACAGGGTGCGAGCACGGAGCTGGCGAGAGCCCCGAGCGTAGCCCACGTCTTTCAGAGATTCATAGAATCAGAGAGTCATTTTGGGTGGAAGAAACGCTAAAGATCGTCGAGTCCAACCAGCCACAACCTATCTCTAGCTGCCCTGGCAGACTCACGCAAGGAGTCCCTGAGTGCAGCTCCCATCTTTCACTAGCGAGGAGCTTCCAACCACAGCCCACGTCTTTTACCGCTGCCCCTGGCAGACCCGCACCACCAAGACGTTTAGCTGAAGCTCCCCAGTTCCCGACTCTCACCCCTTCACCCCATCGAGCAGGATGGCGCAGAGACCCCCCAGCCGCCCCAGGCTGGCCCTGCAGGACGTCAGGGCTCGTGGGGTCGTCCGAGCTCCATCGCAGCACGAGGTGGATGTGGCCCAGCCACCAGAGATTGGTGAGTGAGGGGCCTTGATTGTCTGGGCAGGGTGGGGGGCAGCCCTTCCTCTGCTCTGTCCTGCAGACCTGCAAACCCTCTCTGCAGCCCTCCCTGCTCTCCTCCTTCATTAGATGCCAGCTGGTTACCTGTTTATGAATTTGAAGAGCAAAGCGTGAACTTCATCGTGACCTTTGTCGGCAACCCAGACAAGGTAACCACGGCTGTGTCAAAGGCGGCTGTGCCGGCGTCTGCTGGCAGGGGCTCTGCTGCGGGGCTGCTGGAGGGAGCTGGCTGGGCAGAGCTGCTGCTCCCAGGTCTCCAATGGGCACCGCACCCCGTGCTGCGGTGCTGCTGGGCGTGTCCCCATCTCACACTCCCTGTTTGTCTCTCTGCTCTACGTCTGCCAGGAGGAGAGCCAGACGATTCGTTTTCTCCTGAGCATCTGTGAGCTGTGTGACAGCAGCCAGCGCCGCGGTCTGACCCAGGGCCTAGATGTCTTCTGCCAGAGATACGAGCTGGCAGAAAATATCAAGGTGAGGGGATACCTGGCGGCTGTGGGGAAGGGATGGAGGCCCCTGGCACCGGCACCCTGTGAGGACAGCGTTGGGCAGGGGCTGGTGGCACTGGGTGCTGGCGGCTGCCAGGTCCCATCCCGGCTGTGCTCTGCAGGTGCTGCTGGAAGAGGAGCCCAGAGAGCAGCTGCGCATGGCGGTGTGGTGGCAGGCCACGCTTGCCATTGCCACATTGAGGTACCTGTCCGTGGCTCCTGGCGACTCCCAGAGCCCCATGTCCGCCTGCATGAGGCCTCGAGGCGCTGCTCCCATCACCAGTGTCTAATTGGCTCCTCTGTCTCTTTGCAGCTCGGTGGAGGGAGTGCTGGAGGGCAAAGAGAGAAGTCTAATCCAAGTGGTCTTCTCCAGTCTCTTCTTGCCTCCTCCAGAAGAGGAAATGCCATACGCCACCTATTGCGTCTACTTCTTGGTAAGTGCTGGGTGAGCTACAGGAGCCCCCGGTCCCTCTGGGCTGCTCCCCTACCACCCCATGCTGCGATATGACCATAGATCCAAGGCAGGGCAGGGTCTCAGCTCTGCTGTCCCACCCTCATCCCTTCATCCCCTGCCTGTGGGCCTGGCCAAGTCCAGTTTCGCAGGCTGCTCTGCCTGCAGCAGATTATTTGCCGCTGGGTCTCTCCCAGGCACAGCAAAGCAGCGTGAGAGTCATCCCTTGCTGCTGGGAGCTCAGATCAGTCCCCTGCGGGCGAGAGGGATGGCAGGAAACATGGCCACAACTCCTTGTCTTCTTTGCAGACCATGACATCCATGGACTTCATGCTGCAGGAGTTGCTTCTCAACTCTCCTGCCTGCAGAGTCGGCGAGCTGCTGCAGAACATCTTCCAGGTCTGGGGCGTGCAAAGTCTGGGCTTCACAAGGGCTGTTCCTGGCCCTGGGGGACGGGATGTCCACTCTGGAGGTGACAGTCCCACCCCATGCTGTGCAGAGACAGCGCGCTGCCGGGAGGGTGCCCACCTCCCTGGGAAACCTGGGGCTGCCCTCCAGGCAACTCCGCGGCACAGTGGCCGCAGAGGGTGCCATCTGCCTTCCTGCCTGGCCACAGGGCTGGCCCGGGGCCTTTGTCCCAAGCCTGCCAGGGATCCTAGGGCAGGAACCCCACTACAGGCTTTGCTCGAGACCAGGGGAAGCCTTAATGGAGTGGGCCAGTCCATCCCAGCAGCTGAGCACTGCTGCTTCTGCTGGAGCGGGGGGCCGTTCCCAGGGCTCACCAGCAGCTTCTCTCTTCCCAGATGCTCTTGACTTTCACCAGTTCTGATAGAGCACATGTGCGGCTGAGGGCCATGGGGAGTATTGAATGCCTGAGCGCTCTGCTGTCCACACGTGCCACAATGCGGGTAAGGAGCCAGGCACCCTCCGGCCAGGCCGTCTCATCACCCCTGCACCCCAGAGCAGCCTGCAGCTCTCCCCACGCAGGGCTGCTGCCCAGCCAGCTGCTTTGGGAGCTGTGACCAGCACAATCCTGGAGAGCCCTGACTGCCCTGGACACACACTTGGCTTCAGGGCTTTGGCACCAGCTGCCTCCCTTCAATCATCCTCCTGTTCTTTTTCCCTCACCCAGGACTGGCTCCACTCTCAGAGAGACATACACGGCGATGTCAGCTATAGAGACATCCAGTTTCCAATCCTCGGACAGCTGCTGGGACATCTCCTTCTCCATACTTCTGGGGAAATAGAAAGTGAAGCCGAGGAAGCCGTGTCTAGCCTTCAGAGATTCATGGCTCGGCAAAACAGTAAGAGAAGTTGCTGTGGGCTTCACCCCCCTACGCACGGACATCTCCCCCTATGTCTGCTGCTCTTCCTGACCTCCTTCAGCCCTCACAGCTGCTTCCCACAGCATCCCAGCTGTCATTTTGCTGCAACAGCTAAGTGCTCTCCTGAACTCTGGGATCCATTCTCTGCTGCTCCCATTCCTCCTTCCTTTCAGGATCTAGAACCCCGCTCTTTTGTGGTTCCCAGAGCCAAAGCTACGGCTGATTGCCATGTCCCAAAGCCATGTGTTCCCTCCCAGTGCAGAGCAGATCCATCTCTGCATCCTCCTGGCTGGTCCTGCCAGTACTTCCAGCAGGAAGCTACTCCTGATGCCCTCCAGAAATCTCCTTGACCACTTAAGTCCTGCCACCTTGCAAGCAGATCTCAGGGCAGTTTGGGAAGCTTCCTGGCAAAGCTACTGTGTCTTAGTGACTTTTCTGTGTTTCCCTACTGTTTAGGCAGGAACAATCAAGCACAACAGCCCCCTTTGGAAGGTGATCTCCCCGACTTGGGGCTTTGGGTAAGCAGCTAAGACATACTAATCAGCTCTTGTTGGCGCTCTTGTTCGGCATCAGCCGGGGACTTGTGTGAGCAAAGATCTTCACAATCAGCGGGACTGCCGTGGTCTCCCTGTCCCTGCTGAGAAGGTTCCTGCTGTCCCCGAGCAGGGACGATGCGAGGGCTGCGCTCCAGTGTCCCAGCAGCAGCCCCAGTCCTCCTGGCCACCAGCAAGCTCTGGTTGGCAGCAGGGCCAGCACCCTGTGCCCAGGGCCCCAACCCGCCTCCCGCGCCCCGAGGCCTCTTTTCTCATCCTCCCCATGCAGACACTGCCACCCCTGCTGCCAGCTTTGCTGCGGGCACTGCCACCAGCACTGCTAGGCGACTCTGCAGGGCTGCTGGCGCTGCCCAGTTATGCAGCACCATCAGGGCACTTGGCGTGATATGGCTTTGCTTCCTTTCTTCCTCCTCTAGTCCTGTGCACCATACCTCAGACTTTCTGAGAGGACAGACATCGTCCTTGTGTTCATTGAGGCGATGAGAGACTCCAGCATCTTTGACAAGGAGCACACGAGGGACTTGCTGGACGTGGTCATGCAAAACCCTGGCTTCTGGCTGGCGGATGTAAGTGGCCTGTGGCTGGAGTGCCCTGCCTTTTGGCCCTGTCAGGTCTTGTTCCTCTCTCCATCCCTCCTTCCCAACCCCTGTTGTCTCAGGCACCTGAAGCCACATGAAGGCAGCAGAAAGGGATGGTAAGGGCAGCCGAAGAATCCACCGCACTCCAGCAACAGCACCATCCTCACCTGTGTCCCCTCCAGGTGCCAAAGATCACGAGCTGCATCCATGAAAACCTGGAGAGCACCAGCACGGCACCAGCCCGGCAGAGCCTGGACTCCCTGCTTCTGGTGATGGCTGACAGGAGACCGGGGGAGGTGGTCCGGACGCTGCTGAGGATCGCTCCAGCAGGAGACAGGTACTGACCCCAAAAGCCATGAGGGTTTGTCCCCTGTGGGGAGAGGGGCCCGGGGACTCTCTGGCTGCCAGAGCCAAGGAATCCTGCAGGACACCCCCGAGGAGCAGGACCCTCCATCCCACCACGCTTTCCAGCCCTGGGGGTCAGCCAGGCCCGCAGCAGCCACAGCTGAGCGAGCCAGCCCAGAGCCCCCCACCGCGCCCCTGCCAGCCCCACGGGAACACCAGCTCAGCCTCTGCTGCTGCCCAGGGCATCCCATGTGTCCTGCAGCGCTGTGGCCCAGGCTGCCCTGCTGACAGAGCGCTCTGGCTTGCAGGACTGCCCTGGCACTGTGGGAGGTAGTCTTCTCCGCACCCCGGATACCGAAGTTCTTCAAGAAGCTCCTCAGAGAACTCCAAGTCAGCAGAACATTCTACAGCCTGATCAGCTCAGCCACAGACCAGGCCTGCAAACTGCCCTTGGCTGTGAGTTACCAGGAAAGGCCTCGGTCACCTTCAAGAAGCCCAGCAGGCTCTGCCAGTGTCTCACTGCTGCCTTTGCTTGAGCTGATGCCCTCCAGTGAGCTTCAGTCGGAGGATTCTGGTGGCGAGTCCCACGTCCAGAGCTGTCAGAGGCATCCAAGCCTGGTGATAGCCTCCCTGGTCCTCCAAGTCCTCATGAGACTGGCAGAAAGACCTGACATGGTGAGCAGGGTGGCGTCAAGGGGAGCACTGTTGTCAGCTGGGGCTGGGGCAGCAGGTGGGGCGGTGGCTTGGCCTTGGCTGGGGGTCAGGCGGTGGGTGAGAGCTCCAAATGCCCTCCCTGCCGTGCTGGAGCCTGATGGCTGCCGGGGGAGCTTTCCAGGCACAGAGGCTCTCCCAGGCATCTCCCCTTCAGGCCTGTGGGGAAAGGGAAAGGGGATGGCTGAGCAGGGCACAGGGAGTCCTCGCTTTTCTTCCTGCCCTGGCCCTGCTGTCCTGTGTCTCTGCCTGTGTGCCCATGGCCGCCACCTACCAGGAGGCTGCCACAGAGATTCCTGTGCCACCACCTGCCAGGAAGCTGGACAGGAGGCTGGTGCTCAGTGACCAGCTTGCTTGCCAGGGTGGTCTTTGAGTGTTTCACAAGAAGGAAACTGTTCTTCACACAGGCAAGAAAAATGCAGGTTTTCCTGCCGCACGTCATCGGGGTGCTCGACTACGCCAATGTAGACATCAAGACGAAGGCCCTGGAGTTCTTCCGAAATGTGATGGGTCACCTGAAGAGGGAGGAGACCAGCCCCATCACCAAGCAGCTGGTGGAAAAGCTCCTGCCCCTCTTTGATGATGTAAGGCTGATGGAGGAGACCGAGCCCTGCGGGCGGGCAGCTGTCACCCCATGGGCAGCACTGGGAGTAGGGTCCTCTCCACTGGGCTCTTACAGGATGGGTTCTGGGCTTTGCAGCCCAGCACAGCTTCCTCCTGCACAATCTGAGCCTGGAGCATCTCCCCTCACATCAGCCCCCATACTGCTGCTGCTCACCCTGGGCAGAGAGCCGCTGGGTTTGAAGTCCGACTTTCCTCCTTCCTCCCAGGTGTCCAGCCGGCTGCGAGAGCTCGCCATCCGCCTCTTCAGAGAGCGGGTGCAGTCAATGATGGGGCATGCTCCCCCTCTTCTTTCATCTGAGCGACGAGAGCGACAGCGTGGTCAAGGTACAGCTTCCACACTGAGCACTGAGGCAGAGGAGGGCGTGCCGATACCACATGGGTGGCCTGGGCACCAGGGGACAGGGCTGCTGGCAGCTGGCAGCCTCCACCAGCACAGCCCGTAGGAAGGGTCCCTGCAGACCCAGCGCGAGCCGCAACAGAGAAGCTGCCACAGCCATTTCCATCACCTGCCCTACCTGGTCCCGCAGGGCTCAGCAGCGGCCCGTGGCCACCGAGGCCTGAACAGGCACGTCCCTACGGGCTCCTCAGCTGTCCCTGCAGGTGCTGGGGCTCAAGCTTTGAGCCTCACTCCCTGTCCCCAAGGGCTGTGCCCAAGAGAGCTCCAGATGTTTGGGCCAGGGCATGTCTCTGCTCCCAAAGGGCAGGATTATCCCAGCAACAAAGCCAAGAGGAGGGGGACACCAGGTGCCATCTCCCAGCTTCTGCTGTTCTGCAGGCCGCCAGGGAAGCCCTCCTTGCTGCAGCAGAGCTGCTCCAGTGGAAACAGCTCAAGCACTCGGCACAGACACAGCAGACATGGAGGATTGCAGAGCGCTTGGTGAGGACAACGCCCAAGGCTCAGGGCAGATGGGTGCTGCCCCACATCTGTGGGCTGTGGGCTCTGCAGAGGTGCCTCGTCCGCCCTGCTGCAGCCCGCAGCTGCATCCTTGTTCCCTGTCCTCAAGAACAAAGCCCCCAGGGGCTCTTCCCTCTGCCCCACACCCAGTGGGAGGGAGGGCTGCCAGCACCCCTGGGACCCCTCGGCCTGTGTCTCTCTGTCAGCCTCAGCCCCACAGGGCTCCTGGCTGGGACACAGGAATGGCCTGGGGGGGAAGGGGAACGTGGGTTGTTGGGAGGAGAGACAGCGACTTGCTCACACCCTTGTGCTCTCTCCAGCTGGAGCAGGACAGGAGCAGGGCTGAAGAATACTTGAATCGCAGCCTGCCGTACCTGAAGGATGCTCAGGCCAGCTTGCGAGAGGCGGCCGCGAGGTTCATCGGTGAGTCACAGCCCCTGGGTCCCTCTTTCGGCAGCATGGCCCCAGTCCCCGCCGCTGCCCAGGCGCAAGGAGCAGCCCTGTGGCTGCCAGAGCCCCGGCTGCCCCGTGCAGGGCCTCGGGCTCCCCTCCCAGCCCTGCCCACGTGGGTGGCCTTGGTGGCCGCCTTGCTCAGTCCCACCATGTCAGCTACTGGTCTTCCCTGACGAGGGGAGGGAGCAGGGCTCTGACGGAACTCTGTGCCCAGGGCTGGCTGCGCGGCCCCTGAGGGACCGAAGGGAGGAGGAGAAGCTGGCTGAGATCTGCAGCGGTGAGTAGGGAGCATGGTCCGGAGGGGATGCCTGGGGGTCTCTGCAGACGTGGGAGCTCTGGGTTCTGCTTCTTTCTGTTGCAGCCCTTCAGCCCTTGGAGCAGGACAGCGAACCCTCCATCCGCTCTCTGGCGGCTCAGACCATCCTCATCCTGAGCAACCCAAGGGAGCAGCCAAGATCGCGATGGACCCTGCGAGCCCTGTGCTGCTGGTGCCGCTAAGCCCGGCGGAGGTGCAGCTCTTCTCGGGAGGAGGGCTGGATTTTAATAAAGCTGGAGGAGAATGCCAAAGCCCCGGTGCCCTTCAGATGTGTAGTGCCCTGAGCGTGCTGAGCAGACGGCGTCGTTCCTGGGCTCTCCCGCTGCCGCAGGACGTGGCGGGTTCACAGAATCAGAGGACGGTTTGGGTTGGAAGGGACCTTCACACTCATCCAGTGCCACCCCTGCTGAATGGGAACTGCGGAAGAACCGACGTCCTTACGTTCCTTTAACTGCAGAGTGGCAGTCTGGGGGGATTTTGAATGTGTTAGCTCTGGTGGATACGGGGGCTGAGCTCACAGTTTTACGTAGTGATATTAAGAACAAAGATGCTACATCACAGATTTGTGGTTTGGAGGGACATCTGACCCCTGCTCTCCAAGCTACTGTTACCCTCACAATCGCAAATCCCAAGCCATTTACTGAAACAGTGTTGATTGCCCCAATTAAAGAATATATCCTGGGTATTGATGTCCTAGCAGGGCAGACGGTTGAAACCTTAAGTGGTCGTTTTGCTTTCGGCTCTCTGCACGCAGGATTTGCTATCTGGTCTGTAACTGTCTTGTGTGGATTCCCAAAATGGGATCCTGTTGTGCTGCCTGCACCTGCCAAGGTGGTGACTCTAAAACAATATCGCATCCCGGGGGGGAGGAAGGAATTACTGAGACTATTCGGGCACTCCAGCAAGTGGGGATCACTAAAGAAACCATGACGGCTTTCAATAATCCTATCTGGCCTGTTTGAAAAACAGATGGCACTTGGAGAATGACTGTAGGCGATAGAGAATGGAAGAAAGTCACCCCCCACACCTTGCAGTTATGGTGCCAGCCCTTCTGAGAGCTTCTCTCTCTGCCTTTCTCCCAGAGACGGCGCAGCAGCGGCTGAGCACGGCTCACCAGAGGAGACGGCGTGAACAGCCCCGCCAGGAGCTGCCCGACTACCCTGTGACACCGCTGGCCGCAGCCCAGGACCTCAGTGCCCCGACCGAGGGTCTCCCCAGCACCCTGGGTGAGGCTTCCACACACTGCGGGTGGGAAGGGACTTGCCGGGGGGCAGCTGCGCTTGTACCAGTGTCTCCAGAGGCTTGGGATGCTCCTGGGGGCTGGGTTAGTGCCCCTGTATGTAAACCTCAGGTGTGAATTGGCCTCCGCGTCCTCTGCAGGGGCTCAGCGGAGCTCTCTGAGCCAGCGCAGTGCCCGGAGGGGGCAGGAGGGGAGAGGCAGGTGGGTTAAAGCCCGTTTGCCCTGGCTTTGTGGTGTCCCCATCCTGTGCCGTCAGGTCCCTGCTGGGTCTTTCCCCAGGCGGGGACGCCCTTGGCGGCTTCCCCTGCGGGTCTTGCTCAGACTGCGAGGGTCTGGGCTCCGGATGAGCACGAGGAGGGGTCCCCTTCATGGGGGACATGGCACGAGGGAGGCTTTGGGATGTTTCTCTTGTTGGTGAGCAACACCCTGGACTGCGACCCTGTTTCTGTGGCACTTTCTGGGATCATTCCCACACTTCCTTCCCCTCTTCTCAGGGGGATGATTACTTAGAAAAGGAGAAGATCCTCTTGGAGTCCCTGAAGAAAGCGCCATACACCACTTCACGTCTGTCAGCATCCCGTCCGTCCTTCTGCCCTTCTCTGGACCGCAATTTCTTTGGGGTTTCGCAGTTATTTCTGGAGATCCCGAGGAAAGTGCCCTACTGCGCTTCACCTCTCCCAGCGCCCGGCCATCCTCCCTGCCCCCGACCACCATTTCTGAGAGGGTTTCTTAGAGAAATGGGTTTAAAAGCCCAAGGCTCTTTCGCCTTGTGTTCCCTGCCCCTGAGAGGGCCCCAGCCTGGACTGTTTCTCTGCTGTACCTTTTAAGTTGTATTTTATCTTATAATTAAGGCATCTTTTTAACGCGCAAACATCTGAGACTCTGATACAGGGAACCTGGGGTCAAGAACGTTTCCGGGACAGTTTTGTGCGCATGAATCCGCGTGTGGCACTGCTTTGCTGATGGAGCTGGGAAGGAAATACTCGTCCTTCTCTGGAGCCGAAAACCACACACAGTGGTTGGAGAAACTGCCGGTTTGACTCGGAAGGATGGAGCCAGAATTTGAGGGCAGAAATCAGTTGCCCCAGGTCCTTGGGTCTGGAGATTGTTCCGGGATGTTCTTCTGGTTTTTAAAGGCCGTCTTCCAGAAAACAACAATCCAAGTGAAGGGTCCAGGCTGTGTTTTCCTCCCCACGCATTTCCCTGTGTGATCTGCTCTGTGACCCCTCGTGAGCAGGGGTTGGACTGGGGGTCTGCAGGGGTCCCTTCAGCCCGGGATTCTGTGACTCTGCCCTGCGGTTCCCCAGCACCCCCAGGATGTTCCACAGCCCACAGGCAACTGCAGCTTTTCCTTTTTGGGCCGATTTCTAAAAAAAACCTGGCTGTGGTTTTGGGCTTCACCTCCTGTCCGGGTACCCCGGGGTGACAGCGGGGCCTCTCCAGTCCTTCCGCGGGCTCTGCCCGGTCGGAGCAGCAAGGCCGGCGATGGGGAGGGGTTCCCGGGGAGGGCAGAGCGCGCCCCGCAGGGCTGCGGGGACGTTTCTAGGCAGGCTCCGCGCTAAACAGCCCCGTTGCTAGGGCAGGGGGGCATTCCCAGCCCGGCGCTGCGGTAGACAGACCCGTTGCTACGGCTGCGGGGCCTTCCAGGCCGGACTCCGCGCGGCGCGGCCCCCGTCGCTATGGGAACGGGGCCCTTCCAGTGCGGGCGGCGCGCAGCATGGCGGTGCCCCTGCCGAGCGCGGCGCTGAGCGGCGTCCGGAGCGGGCGGGCGTTCGGCACGGCTGGTGAGTCCCGGGCCGGGGAGCCCCGGTTCCCCTGGGCGGGCAGCGGGAGCCGCTTGCGGCGTGGCGGGGAGAGCGCTTGGGCGGCTGAATTCCTGGCGTGGCCGGCTTGGGGAGGCGGGGGTGGCTCCGGCTCTTCCCGGGCTCTCTCGGCCTCATCTCTTGCGCTCTGGAGAAAGTGGGAACTCTCTGGCAGCGAAGAGATGGAGTGAAGAGCAGAGGCAATGCCGCTGTTCAGCGGCATTCTTTATTTCATCAGCGCTGGGCAGCACTGGTAGAGTCTTGCACCTGGGCAGGAACAAGCCCAGGTTCCAGCCTAAGCTGGGGAAGGACCTGTTGGAGAGCAGTGTAGGGGAAAGGGAGCTGGGGGTCCTGGGGACAGCAGGGTGAGCATGAGCCAGCACTGGGCCCTTGTGGCCAGGAAGCCAATGGTACTTGGGGTGGGTTAGAAGGGGGTGGTCAGTAGGTCAGAGAGGTTCTCCTGCCCCTCTGCTCTGCCCTGGGGAGACCACACCTGGAATATTGTGTCCAGTTGTGGCCCCTCAGTTCCAGAAGGACAGGGAACTGCTGGAGAGAGTCCAGCGCAGCCACCAAGATGCTGAAGGGAGTGGAGCATCTCCCGTGTGAGGAAAGGCTGAGGGAGCTGGGGCTCTGGAGCTGGAGAAGAGGAGACTGAGGGGGGACTCATTCCTGGGGATCAATATGGAAAGGGGGGTGTCCCGGAGGCACCCCAGGTTCGTTTAAGGGACAACAGGGTCCAAACCAACTTTTGTTAAACCGGTGAGAAACAGGGTTTTAGCATCCAAAAGTGACTTGAATACAGGTTCAGGTACCAGTTGAGGAAAATTATGAAGGGGCAGCAACCAATACGACAGGCGGTGCACAGAGTGCATGCACGTGGCTTCACCAAAACAGTGCCGGAGCCGTCCCTGAGTCCGGGAGGAGTCCGCACTTGCCTGAACACGGTGTGGGGTTATTTTGAAGAGATACACGTGCTGTAGTGAGTACGGAAAGTGCACACTCGCGATTCTGCGAGGGTAAATTTATAATACACTCGCAATCCTGCGAGGGTTAATACACGTGCAGATGTGCACGGAAAGTTACACGTGCTTGTGCGGAAGCAGGGGAGGAAAATACACACGCGATTGTGCGAAGAAATAATTGATACACATGCTTGTATTGAGCACGGAACGTTACACTTGCAAGTGTGCATGGAAAGTACACGTGCTTGTACTAAGCATGGAAAGTACGCGTGCAAATGTGCACGGAAAGTACACGTGCTTGCACTAAGCACGGAAAGTACGCGTGCAAATGTGCACGGAAAGTTACACGTGCTTATGTGGAAGCACGAGAGGAAAATACACCCGTGATTATACGAGGATTAATTTTACACAGGCTCGTATTGAGCATGGAAAGTTACACGTGCATGTGTGCACGGAAAGTATAAATACACTCGCAATCCTGCGATGGGCAGTTTCACTCACACCTGCAGCGGCAAGGCAGCGGAGTCTCCATCCCGGGGGGGCTCTCGGCGGCAGCATCTCGCTCGTGCTCCGAGAGACCCGCGACAAATGGGCGAAGTCTTGACGAGAGTCCCGTTTGTTATTGGCTGATCAGATCTGACTGTGGGCATTCCAGAAGCTTCTCTGTGCCCCCACTCTGGCTGTGGGTGCACCTGAAGCCTCCAAACATCCCCCACACTGGCCGCAGGCGCCCAGCGGCTCCCTGGCACCTCGGCGCTCCCTTCTCCTAACGGCCCTGGCCAGGGGCTCTGGGGCCAAACAAAAGAAGCTGTAGCAGAGAGAGGGGGAGATGTGTCTACTCCTTCCATGATGAAGGAGGGAGGGGGAGAGAGGGGGGTTTGCACCTTGCCACACCCACTGTCCTGTACTGTACCCCACTATACTGCCCCTTCACCCTGCATACCCCCTCCCACCCCCCCTGCACCCCAATGTCCTCCACGTGGTGCTGGTGGATGGATCCAGCTCAGCACAGGGTGGGGTGCCCGACTACTCTTCCTGGGCCCCCCCCAAATCCTGCTGTGAACCAGCAGGTCCCAGTACAGCCCAGCACCGCTGTGCCTGCCCTAGGGGGTTGCAGCCAGTGGGGGGTGCCCAGGAGTGGGTGCTGGCAGTTTGGGGGAGCACCCACCTGGCCCCAGCCCAGGGCAGCGTGTTGGGGTGATCCTGGGTCCCCACACCATGACACCCAGCAGCAGCCACTACGTGTGTGTCACAGGGCTGTGCTTGACACACACACATACCCAAGCACCTCAGAGCCCCCACCACCCTCTCCCATGGGCATCCCCACTCCGATGCCTTCATCACCCTGAGCATCCTCACCTGCACCCCCCTGCTCCTGGACACCAATTTAAGCCCAGCAGCCCCAGTGCTGGGATGTGTTGTGCTCAGCTCTGTTCCCTGTGCCCACTTTGGGGGTTTCCTGCTTTATCTGCCCCCACTTAGGTGTTTTATTTCCCCCTGATGGATGCTGGATGTGCAGTGGGACCTGCTGCTGCTGCCATGGTCCCCCTTTGCTGCCCAGGGTGGGGGTGCTGGGACCACCTGCAGCCCCAGCTCGTTTAGGGGGCAATGACTGGCAAACCAGCCTTCCCCCCACCCCGGGGGCACCCATTCTGCCCCCCTCTTTGTGCACTCTAGATTCTCCCCATCCCTCTTCCCCTCTGCATCCTCTCTCCAGTTCCTCTGATCCCGAATATCACAGCTCCTGTGCTTCCCCCTCACACCCCCCATGCCCCAGATTCTTTCCTGGTTCTCCCCCATTCCTCTTTACCCCTCCAAATCCCCTCCAGCTCCGTTGCCCTCCGCAGGACTTTGCTCCTGTCCCCTGCTCAATCACCTCTATCCCCACCAAGCACCTTCAGCTTGGCTCTGGTCCCTGCATGCTCACTCCCACCCTGTGTGACACCCCCTGCACCATCCCATTCCTTTCCCCCTCCCCATATACACTTGGATCCTCTCTGGACCCGTCTCCAAGACCCTCCCTGGGTTTCTGTGCCCCCTGCTCTGCTCCAAGCTCCTCTGGGGCCACCCAGACCCCTCTGTCCCTTCCTCTGCTCCCCGTGAGCTTGGGCAGGATGTTCCCCCCATGTCCCCCCTGGATGGGACCCTGCCCCACGATCTCACAGCGAATAGAGCCTGGAAAGAGGCTTTGCTGTCATCCGCTCTGGGTCGCCCATGTCGTGGCTGGGCTGGGACAAGCACCAGCCGCCTCCTTCCCCAGGGGAGCTGGAGCTGGTCCCATCGTTGTGCAGGTTTTGGCAGTCGTTCTGCTTGCTGGTGTTCTTCAGATGACCTGAATCCCAGAGCACAAAATCTTTCCCATGGATATTTCTCCCAAACAGGCACGGGTGTCAGAGCCGGTGAGCTCCGGAGTGAGCGCTGTGCTGTCCCCGCGCTGTGCTTTGTCCCTGCGTGAGCAGTGAAAGCCTGGCAACTGTGTGGGGGTGTTATTTTTCCCTGCTAAAGTGGCTGAAGCATTTCAAAGGGTTTCCCCAGGTGTTCTTGGCAGAGAGCTAAAGCCAGGCACATTTCCCTGGCCTCTGCATCACCCAAGACACTTCATTTCTGCTTTTCCACCAAGCTGAGTGGTGCCGTCGATGTGCTGGAGGGAAGGGGTGGCATCCAGAGGGACCTGGATAGGCTGGGGGGTCCATGTGAACCTCATGAAATTCAACCAGGCCAAGTGCGAGGTCCTCCACCTGGGTCAGGGCAATACCCAGTACCAGCACAGACTGGGGGAGGATGGATGGATGGATGGATGGATGGATGGATGGATGGATGGATAGCAACCCTGTGGAGAAGGGCTGGTGGGTGACAAAAGGGACATAAGTCCACAATGTGCATTTGCAGCCCAGAGAGCCAAGTGTGTCCTGGGCCACATCACCAGCAGGTGGAGGGAGGGGATGCTCCCCCTCTGCTCTGCTCTCCTGGGGCTCCCCAGAGAACCGAGTTCAACTCTGGGTTGTCCGGCACAAGACAGACATGGACCCCAGGGGCTCTGTCCCTCTGTCACCAGTGCTGCCTCAGTCCCACCCTGCTCCCTCCAGCATTTTAGAACGATGCTAAAACCCAACCTGTGGCTGGTGATGCCAACCCAGGCGATGTGTGGCTCAAAAATCAGCATCACATATATTAACCCTCCTAAAACCAACATGGAAATGGCAGATGTTTGTGCCTCCTTGTGTGGAAGCAGCTCTGGCTGCCTCATCCCGCATCCCACCCTTGCAGCTCCAGGACAGACCCCACACTGGTGGCCCTGCCTGCATCTCCTGTCCCAGAACAGCCAAAGGAGCCGCTTGTTTTGGCCTCCAACTGGCTGATTTAGCCTGGTTCCCTTTCTCCATGAAGGATAAAACCCGGTGCTGAGGCTCCGGTGTCAGTCCCAGCCTGTGCCTACCCTCCGTTGTGTGTCATTTCATGTGATTTTGATCACATCCTTGAAAACAAAAAGAACCTCCAACCCACTCAATCTCAGCCCTCCCAAGGCAGAGATATTTCCGTGTGGTGAACGCTCCCATGCAAATTCTCCCATGTCCTATTTTAGGTTTCTCGCCGGCACCGGCTGCAGACAACTGCGCTGGAGCTCCTGTCAAGCCTTAGACAAGGTTCTCAGGGATAGGGGTCAGTGCCAGGGGTGGGTTATGGTTGGGTTCCATGATCTTGAGGGTCTTTTCCAACCAAAATGATTAATGAGTTTTTAGGGTTTATCCCAAATGATGGGAACCCCCGGTTCCAGCTCTGCTCTTTACCAAATACCTTTTAGAGGCTGAAGAGGAAGGAGACGCAACACCTCAGCATACGGAGGATCTTCCCCAAAGCTTCCCAGTGTCCCTTCTGTCTCTGCACATCAGGGCAGGGCACAAGGGACAAAGTACCACCAGCACGCTCTGAAAGGTCATCATTTCTACCAACTGCAACCTGATCTGGGTGAAGATGTCCCTGCTCACGGCAGAGGTTGGACTGGATGAACTGTGAAGGTCCCTTCCAACCCAAACTGTTCTGTGAGTCTGATTCTGGGATTCTATGATTTTCTTCTCTATGACCTTCAGGCTGTCGGAATACCTGGAACTGGGACATTCCCAGCTGTTGACCAACAGACTCTGGGTCTTGGATTCGGTGATGTCGCTGCTGAGAGGTGGGTTTCTCGGTCAGCTGAGGCTTTGGCAGATGTTTGTGGACACACACGGGCCCACTGGTGCAGCCAGAGCCGTCTGGGGGACAGAGGTCCCAGGAAGTTGCTGGCTCCACAGGATCAAGGAGGGGAAGCCAGGCTGCCCCCGGCTTTCCTCTGGCCAGGAACGCCGTCCCCACCCCAGCCCATCCCCAGCTCTGCGAGGAGAACAGCTGGGTGAGGGCCAGGGCGATGGGGCTGCCTTCAAACCCAGGTGAGTGCTCCTCAGGGTTTGACCCCCATGCGTCCCGGGTGACAGAAGTGACCTAGGACCCCCCATTGCAGCTGGACCACAGGTTTGGGAGGAACGAAAAAGATCTGCTTTATTAAACCCAGTGGAGAAAGGGTACAAGGGGTGGCGGGGGAGTGCAGAGCCAAATGGATGGTCTGGGCCATCCAAAAGACGTGGGGTGGTGGGGGCATCCGAAGCACAAGGGATGGTCTGGGACATCCAAAGCTCTCCTGGAGCGACTGCTGCGTCTTCTTGCTGGCTTTCTTCTTGCTTTCGATCAGCTGCTGCCCCTCCTTCTTGATGTCTTCCCGTGTGGGGACGTGCTCGTCATCTTCGTCATCAGATTCAGAGGATTCTGGAGGAGGGAACAGAGAGAAATGGGCTGGGGAGGGTCTGCACGGCCCCCTCCGCTGTGCCGGTGTCACCAGGGAGAGCCGGCACGTTTTGGAGGGCTGGTGGCTTCACAAGGAGCTTTCCTGCCAAGCCCTGGCTCTTCCTGCCCAGCATCCCAGGCTGAGCTGCAATGCCGCTGTGACCCATCCCCAGCTGTCGGGGCTTCCCAGAAAGGTCTGGAGCCACGCGGTGCTGGACGCCGCTCCAGCTTCATTCAAAAGAGGTGGCAAGCTCCAAAAACTCAGTGGCTCCTCCAAGAGCATCCAATAGGAAGAGGCCACAGACAGACCCCAGCACTGGTTATTCTTCACAACCAGGTGATTTTGAAGACAAGGCTCTCCCTCCTTGCCCCATAGCATCTTTTCTTGTTCCTTCTGTGGTTCGATGCTCACCACCCCACTGGCTGCCTTCATGCTCCCACATCCCCACCTAAAAGCACCACCCATGCTCAAAGGCTTGGAGACAGCACAAGGTCTGGAGAGAACTCATGGGCTGGACTCTGCTGGGACAGGAGAGACAGGCGAGGATGGTCACAAATCCCAACAGGCAGGGGCAGGGACAGTCCCCGTGGGACGCGTCCCCGCTAAGCTCTCCTACCGTCATCACTGCTGTCTCTCTCCTCAAAGGAAACCACCACGTTCCGAGGATCGCTTGACATTTTTTTCTCCAGAAAATCCCTGGCCTTCACAAAAGTCTGTGAAAGACACCCTGGGTTCATTGCTGAAGGGGAGGTGGGTGTTAGAACCCAAGGGATGCCCTTGATGATCCCCTGGGGACAACACCCTGCAGTGCCCAGTGCCACCTGGAGCTGAGCTGCTCCATGGGGCCACCTCCATCCTCCTCACTTGGGACGGGCCATCAGGAGGAGCCTGGTGCGGGTCCCCGAAGACCCCAGCAGGGATGGAGACCCCACGTACCCCGTTGCTCCCATCGGGGATGTGCCTGTCAGGGACAGGTGGGCTGCCCGCTGTGCCAGGTACTGCAGCTTCTGGCCCAGGTACTGGAGCTTCTCCTCCACCCCCTGGGACAGGAGAGAATCATCCTGGAGACAGAGAGAACCACCTTGGTGGGCAAAATGAGCCACTTGGGGTGACGGTGGCTGCACCAAGTGTCACCGCGCTGTGTCACTGCACCACCCAGCGCTGGGTGGGTACCTGGCCGGGCACGGTGATGCCGTGCAGATGCAAGATGAGGTTGTCGATGTTGTTTTCAAACCCGAGGAGGAGCTCAAGGTCCCTCAGCATCTGGGCTCGCATGCGGTCCCGCCGGGCCTCTTGTGACTGCAGTTTTGCCCTGAGCTCCTCCTCCAGCATCCTGTAGCCAAGCACAGCCACATCCATACAACTGCACAGGGGTGCAGAGACACCACAAATCCGTTGCAAAAGCTGCTCAGGTTGCAACCCACCCCCCTGTGCCGTGAGCGGGGACATCTTCACCAGCTCAGGTTGCTCAGAGCACCGTCCAAGCAGAGTTGAGGGGCAGCATTTTCGGTGCAGGGCTTTAGGGTACAGGACTTGGGGGTGCAGGCTTCGGGTGTTCAGGACCTGGGGCTGCAGTAATTTAGGGTGCATTGTGTGGGAGGACAGAATTTGGGGTGCAGGATCTGGGGTACAGGTTTTTGGGTGGGGAATTTGGGGGTGCAGGGTGTTGAAGGACCTAGGGGTGCAATATTTGGGCTTTAAGGGTTTAGGGGGGCAGGATCTGGAAGTGCAGAGTTTGGGGACAGGATCTGCGGGTGCAGCATTTGGGGTTACAGGTTTTGGGGGTGCAGGGTTGAGGGAATTGTTTGAGGTGCAGGGTTATGAGAGTGCAGGATTTCCAGGTGCAGAGTTTGGGGGCGCTGGGTATGGGGCAGCAGGATCTGGGGGTGCAGGTTTTGAGGGGAAGGATCTAGGGGTGCAGGTTTTGGGGGTCCAAGGTTAGATAGGATTTGGGGCTGCAGGGATTTAGGGTGCAGGGCTCTGGAGTAAGGGGTGGGAGTGAGGCTTTGGGGGTGCAGGTTTTGTGTTTTCAAGAACTTGGGGTGCAGGGTTTGGGGGTGAAGACTTTTGGAGGGCAGGGTTTGAAGGGTGCAGGGTTCAGGTGTTCAGGACTTGGATGGAGGATTTGGGGGTGCAGGGTTGGGGAGAAGGATTTTGAGGTGCAGGATTTTAGGTGCACGGTTTGGTAGGGCTGAGTTTGGGGGTTCATGATTTTGGGGTGCAGGGTTAGGATTTGGGCGTGCAGGGTTTAGGGAAGGATGACATTGGGGTAAAGGTATTTGGGGTGAAGGGTTGGGTAGGACAGGATTTTGGGGTGCCAGGTTTGGGAAGGAAGGAAGGAAGGAAGGAAGGAAGGAAGGAAGGAAGGAAGGAAGGAAGGAAGGAAGGAAGGAAGGAAGGAAGGAAGGAAGGAAGGAAGGAAGGAAGGAAGGAAGGAAGGAAGGAAGGAAGGAAGGAGGGAAGGAGGGAGGGAAGGAGGGAGGGAGGGAAGGAGGGAAGGAAGGAGGGAAGGAGGGAGGGAAGGAGGGAGGGAAGGAGGGAGGGAAGGAGGGAAGGAGGGAAGGAGGGAAGGAGGGAAGGAGGGAAGGAGGGAAGGAGGGAAGGAAGGAAGGAAGGAAGGAAGGAAGGAAGGAAGGAAGGAAGGGAAAGTAATGTCGTGCTGGGGCATCGCTCCCGCTTTCCAAGGAAGAACAGCTGCACCCGATGGCAAAGGGCTATCAGGACTTGATCAGCGTTCATCAGGGTGTGAGGGGAGAAGGAGGTGAGGCCCACCTGGTGGAGAGCCAGCTGCAGGCTGAGGTGATACGATGTGCTGGCCCAAATCTTAGCGAACTCTGGAAGAACAAGGGAAAGACCCGTCATGCTCTGAGGCAGCAGCCGGGAAGCCGGCAGTGCTCTGCCCTGCCCGCGGGGGCACGGGGCTGCGCTCCACGCGGCTCTCGGAGGCTCAGGGCAGGCCCTGGTGTCTCCCCAGCAGGGGCCAGTTTTGCCGGGTCACATCTCTGAACACACAGAGCACACGTGGCCCACGAGCACCTTCAGCTCTTCCATTCAGACATGAGCTCAGCGTGGGCAATGCCCAGCGCCAGGCAAGGGCAGCCCCTTGGGGTCAGGGGCTTCTGCCTGGGCTGCCCCAGGAAGGCAGGGGCCACGTCAGGGAGGGAACCAGGAGCCCTGGCTGCCACATCAGCCCCTCAGCCCTTTGAGATGGTCAAGCAGGTCCCTCCTTGCAGTCACCACTCCTGAGCAACCACCCCCCACAGTCCTCGGGTTTCCATGCCTGATTTCAGAGATGTCCTTGACACAGACACACATGTGAAATTGGGCCTGAAGGCCTTACCATAACGCTCCAGCTTCTCAGTGGTTGGAGTCGGGTGAGGCTGCCAGAAGAGGTCTCTTGCCATCTTAGTTCCACTCCTGCTTCAGGTCAACAACTGCAGAGAGTGGCTGGATGATGGCTTTACTGCTTCCTGCAAAAAGCCTCCTCTTTCTCCTCTCTGCTCTTCTCTCTTCCTTTTCTTTCTTCTCCTCCTTCTCCTCCTCCGTCTCCTTCTCCTTCGGAGCTCTGGTCAGTTGTGCTGTTGGACTAGAAGCGTCTCTCAGCCGAGGTGTTTCACTGGCCGGGGGCCCTGTCTGCCAGCCAAGGGCCATGAGCAGGGTGGGCTGTTGGTGGAGAAGTTTCTGGTGCTTTCAGGGGGTGGGGGAGGAAGGTGCATCTGCCACAGCCCCTCACAGTGTCTGGGAGCTGGAGGGCACCCAGCTGAGGATGGTGCTGCCACTGGAGTGCAGCCATTTCCTCAGCTGCCTCTGAACCTGCTGCCCTTCCCATCCCAAAGCTGCTGCCTTGAAATCGTTTCCGGGTGCCTGAGGCAACGGGGCGAGGGAGGGAAGAACAAGGCCTGGAAGGGCTCCAGGGCAGGGCAGCCACGGGCCGCTCACCTTCCTCAGCCAGGAGCCAGGTTCTCTCACGGCCACATCCATGATGCTGCTCGCCTCCTCCTTGTCACAGGTGCTGGAGTCTCTCATGGCCTCAATGGCCACAAGGGTTGACGTTTAAAACCTCTACTTGAATCTGAGCTGTGGTCAGTTGTGGTGGCGGACTAGAAGCTTCTCTCACCTGAGGGGTTTCACTGGCCAGGGGCCCTGTCCGCCAGCCGAGGGACACGGCTGTGACTGCAGTGCGCTGATAAAATAAAGAAGGCCGTGTCACGGGATCATCGACTCTGCTGTTATTTCTCCATTTGTGTGGCGTCTGGGCCAGCACCACCGCTCCTGAGCCGGGAGCCCCAGGAGGTGACGGGGCCCCAGGGTTTTGGAATTTGACAGTGGACTTGGAGGTGCGGGGAGGAAAACTGGCAGCTCCTGCACACCAGGAGGGGCTGTTGTCCATTAAAACGAACCAAGTGGCTCATGATGTTCAAAGCCGGTTTAGTCCAAAGGACTCAAAGACACTTATGCTTTTTCTATGGATAAACAACGTTTAATCCAATTCCTTAATTGTATTCTTTAAACATGTGTTCATTAGAGCATAAGCAAAACAGCGCTGGGTGCGCGGGGGATTCACTCCGCCCAGCACGCACACTTTTAACAATAAGAAGTGTGCTTAAATACAGTAAGGTATTACATATTCATAACGACCCCAGGAACGCCTCTACATATTCATGAAGTGAGTCTCAGATCACCATTCCCATAGCCCCTTCTCGCCCCTCCCCTGTTCGCCTGCGCAGTGTCACTTGGTGAATTTGAGGAGGGGTCTTTAGGGGTCTCTGGATGAAGGCTCCTTCAGCTCCGTCACAGTGGACTTTTTCCCTTTGGCTCATTACGAGGAACTGGTTGGAACTCAAGCTACCAAACCGACTGAAACCGGACTGGCGCCCCCTTTTTGCTGTAAATCTTGGCTGTCTTGTCTCCTCAAGGTTGCAGCTGGTGCTGTAAAACTTCTTATCTTGGCATTCGATGAAGTCCTGCTTTTTTTAGCACAATTGGTTACATACAGCTCTAAACTAGATATTAATTACGTGGTTTAAAATGTTAGCTTGTTAGTAGGCCCTTACTATATAGTTGCTTAACCCTTAAAACGTTAGTTCCCTCTATCAATAAAACTTCCTAAACAAGTTTCATAACTTTTTACATAGAACTTAACCACCTTTTTCCCTTTTCCAAGTTCAGAGTCCGTGCCTCATTTGGTTATATCTGTAAACATTCAACATCTTAGCGCAAATCACAACTGCATTTTTCACATTTTTCACAATTCCCCCTTTTTCGTTTTATCCTATTGATTCGTGCTTTGCCTCAAAGTTAGCTAGTACTTGCCTAGCGGCAGCTAGGTCCAGTTTGGTGTTATCTTTTAAAATCATCAATTTATACCCCGTTTCTTTTGTTGCCGTTTCAGGATCTATAGGCATAGCTGAGATTTGCATGCCTTGGACTACTGAATGTATTAACCGAATAAAGCATGGGATCAAATATGGTACAAACAGTAAACCCAGAAATGCGCATACTATCATGAACCCTATTTTCTTCCACCAGACTACCATTTTGAGACCAATATCCATTAGGTGGACTTGGCCACCAAGTGGGAGGAGTAGAGGTATTTGATGAATTTGCCCGCAGCACTAACAAGGGTTTGTCCAATGTATTCACTAAAATCTCGTTTACCATCCTCCCTTGATATGCATATCTGCCCTATTATTAAGTGACTTAATACCCATCCTTCTGGTCTTTTTTTTTCTTGAGTTACATGAGTTCTGTTCCGCACCAGTAATCCTTCTGGGCTTACACTCTCTCCTCTCCAAGGCCACTGTTCTGCCATGTGAGACCCCCACATATCCAGCATGATGTGACATTTAATTCCTGGGCTATCTTTTCCATAAGGTCTATGAACAGGTTTTTCCCCTACTGTTGGTAATTGTAATCCCTTGTCTTTTTGCCTTATTTCTTCATACCAATCACTGCTTTTCTGTACCACTTTCTGTTTCTCTTGCCTTCTTTTCAATTCCTGAGTGGCACTCTTAACTAACTCCTCCTTATACTGATCTTGCACTCCCTTCCATCTGAATAGCCCCACATACCAGCTTGTGTAAAACAGATACTCTGTTCTCACCTAGGGCAGGAGACAGAGCCTACACCGAGTCCACCTTTCCCTAGATTAGTTGCTACCCGTAACTTCTGCCCTTGGATTTCACATTTTTCCAATTTTGTTCTATCAATCATAACATCCAGAATTAACATGAGTGTGATAATTGAGAACATATTGTGTCAGTTGTCTTATTCTCACGTGCTTATAGCATTTGGTACAGGGATTGGGCAGGCTAAGTAGGGAACAACAAGTCACCACTCCTAGCAAGAGGATCAGGTCCAGGTTTCCGCACCCTCTGCCTCTCTGGCTGAGCAGGTTGCAGCCGGCAGCCGAGTTCGTCGTCTTCTCAACAGAAAGGGCAGTGTCCCCGCCTTTCCTATTTTTGCCGTTAGCGTGGCGATGTTTTATCGTTTCCCACCTCTTGGCCTTCACTTCCTAGGAACAACAGGAGCAACATGGAATTTGATTTCTCTTTCTACACTCTATTCTTCTCATCACTGGTGGACTCTCTAAATTCCCATTCATCCCTTCAGTAAATACCTCCCACCATTCTTGACTATTCTTTTTCTGTTCTTCCAGTGGCAACTAGAATCCTCAACCGAGCTCTAGTTTCCTTATCTTCTATTTTTAGACATTTATTATGCAATCCTGTTGGTAAGTTCCCTTTGTGGATATGCTTATACCACAGTCCATTTACAACCTAAACATCGAAAATAACAAGAGAATTACATATACAACTTGGTTCAACACATTTAACTATTAAACCATTCTCATTTTCATTTATCAATTTCAATTCCCCTGGTTCTTGAGTTACTTTCCAGGTTCTTTCTTCCATCAGTGGTCCTTTAACTCAAGAGATGTGTGTCCATCCTTTCTCTGCAGTCCAAACAGCTGTTCCTGTAGTTAAAAAAGCAAGAAAAAGACCCCTCCCATCATGGGGTTTTCTTCACTCTAGAATGATGAATCCAGGCATTCTGTTCTCTAATATTGGTAGCAGTGAAGGATATCAGGAGGTCTTGAAATGGACCTTCCTATTATGGTTCCAAAGTTCTCTGCAAAAGACTTCACATACACATAACTAAAATGTGGCCCTCTATCAGAGGATATAACAGCTGGAACTCCAAACCTTGGTGTTATTTCATGTATCAATGTTCTAGTCACCTCCTAAACTTCTGCTGTCCTGGTAGGGAACGCTTCTGGCCAACCTGAAAAAGTGTCAGTTAATACCAACAAATATCGGTGCCCCCCTTTTCCTGGGAGTTCTGAAAACTCAATTTGCCATTGTGGTCCAGGCCCATTCCCCTTACCCATTTGACCCATTTCTAGCTTGGGCGTATTTCTGGGATTAGTCTGGAGGCAAAGATCACACTGCTGTCACCTGTTTTACAGCGATATACAAATTTCTAGCTCCTGTTTCCCCTAATCAAATGTTTGCATAGTGGTTCTACTCCCCAAAATCCTTTCTTATGTTCTTCCCTTACTGAAGGCCAAACTAGATGAAAGGCGACAATAAGTTTTCCCTGGGGAGAGGGGGCGGGGGGGGGGGAGTGAACCCACCCTTCCTCATTATATGATTCTTCTAAATCTATGATGAGTTTCGATTCTCTTTAGTATACTCTGGCTTACCTGTTAAAGAGACCTGCCCGCCAAGGACGAGAGCACTTTCTGTTTTTACCTTTTGCTTAGCCGTTTGTTTTGCCTCTCTGTCCACCAGCCTTTTCTGATTCCGAGCTCACTTTCTGGTGTGCCTTAATGCACGGTTGCCATTTTCTTAGGAAGTTTAACTGCTTCCGGTAGTTTCAATATCTCCTCCACACGTTTGATATATTTGTCTTGAGAGTTCAAAAGTCCCTTTTCTTTCCAAATTGCTCTGGGCACATGCACAACCCTTATGGTTAGCTGCTTCCGTTTTCAGAGTTTTCAGTAGGAATGTCTTTTAGATTTAGTCGATTGTATTATGTTGCTTCGATGGTCTCCAGGCAGTCATGATGAACTGGTTCTCCAGAATTACCACTGAGGAAAGAAGCTGGGTTGACAACGTTAGTGACGGTAATTTCTACACCATCTTGTTAGACACTGTGTGGGATACTAGCACAGTCATTTTCTGACCCATGGTAAATCTCCAGGCCTCCTGTACATTCAGTACCACTGCAGTAACTGCCCACAGGCATCCAGGCCACCTCTTCGCAGTTGCGCCTAACTGTTCGGAGAAATAGGCAACTGCTCGTTGATATGGGCTGAGATCCTGTGCCAATGTACCCAAGGCTATTCCCTGTTTCTCGTGAGAGAATAGGAAAAATGGTTTACTCATATCTGGGAGTCCTAGAGCAGGGGCTGACATTGAAGCCTTTTTAAGTTCTTTAAAGGCTCGTGTGGCTTCCTTATTCCATTGCAGCTGTTTCTGGTCCATAGGGTCCAGGTCATGCACGTCTCCTTGGTTCTAGTAGCGATTAGAACGTCATCCACATATTGTAGCATCTGTCCCTCATCAGACAAAGCTTCCCAGGATTAAAAATCTTTAGCGAGCTGATTTCCAAATATTGTTGGGCTGTTCGTGAATCTTTGTGGCAACACCATCCACGTGAGCTGGGTTTTACATTTATTTTAGGGTTTTCTCATTCAAATGCACGTATTGTCTGGCTGGCTTCATGGAGAGGGAGGCAAAAGAAAGCATCTTTTAAATGATAAACCAAGTCAAATTAGGTGTTAATACTCTCAGAGGGGTGTATGGGTCTGCTACCACTGGGTAGAGGTCCTCAGCTATTTTGTTTATAGCTCTTAAGTCCTGAACCACCCAATATGACCCATCTGGCTTGAGGACAGGCAACATAAGGGTGTTATAATTGGACTCACATTCCTTTAATAACCCCATTTGCAGGAATTTCTCTATTACTGGCTGAATTCCTACTTCTGAACCTGGGTCAGAAGGTGTATATCTAAGGGGAAATCCGCATACTCTGTGCGCGTTACACACACCGGAGCAGCCCAGCAGGAACGGGCAATTTTCCAGCCTCTCTTCCTCGAGCCTGTAGTGCTGCCTGTGGTTGTTGTGACCCACGTGCAGAACCCAGTGCCCTCAGGCAATTGGCCTCAGCACAACAATCCAGCTGGTCCAGATCTCTCTGTGAGGCCTTCCCACCCACCAGCAGAACAACACTCCCACCCAACCTGGTGTCATGTGCAAACTTACTGGGGCTGCACTCGATCCCCTCATCAAGATTATTGATAAAGGTTAAATAGAACTGAGCCAAATACTGAGCCCTGGGGACACCACTTGTGACCGGAGGCCAAGTGCATTTGGCTCCATTCACCACAACTCTTTGGGCCCAGCCCTCCAGCCAGTTCTATACCCATCGCAGATACACCATTCAGGCCATGAGCTGCAGCTTCTCCAGGAGATGCTGTGGGATACGGTGTCAAAGGCTTTACTGCAGTCTAAGGACACAACACCCACAGCCTGTGTGGCGGATTCACTCCCCACGACAGACTTTCCCTCATCTGCTCAGCCGGTCACCTTGTCATAGAAGGAGATCAGGGTGGTCAAGCAGGACCTGCCTTTCACAAAGCCATGCTGACTGGGCCCGATTGCTCGTCTGGTGTGTGTGACCTCACAGTCCTTTCCCAGCCATGTTCCTGCTGTTGGCCTGTCCCCTGCAGAGGCAGAAGTGACCTCACAGTGCCCTCCACAGCCATTGGCTTCCTAATGGACCATGAGCTCCTGAGACACAAGTGACCACATGGCATCGTACCCAGCCATCACCCACCCTCCTTGTGCTCCAGTGTGTGACCAGATAACAGTGAGCTGCTTTCATCAAATTTATCCAATAGATTTCCTATCAAGGGTTTGAGTGGAGAAACGTTCCTCAGAGAAGCTGCTTTATTTACTCTGGGGCATTTTACATCTCTGCTTCTGACTCTTATTATTTTTCTCTTCTTCCTCTGTTTATTCTGATGTGAAAGAGCTCTCCAAGGAAAAGATCCATGGAATCCTACAATAACACAGGTTGGAAGAGACCTCTGAACACCATCTCTGTCCCACTGACTTTTATGACACCCCAAGGAATAGCAGATAGCATTTGTGCTCCCTTGGGTTCACCTCACCACATGCACACAGTGGACATGCACATGATGTGTGTGTTTACAACTCATCTGTACAATGAACACATGGGTTTTTGACCTAGTATTTCATAGAATCATAGGATGTCCTGAGTTGGAAGGACCCACAAGGATCACGGAGTCTAACTCCTGGTCCTGTACAGGACACCCCACAGTTCACACCGTGTGTCTGAGGACGTTGTCCAGTCTCTTCTTGAACACTGTCAGGTTGGGTCCGTGACACCTCCCTGGGAACCTGTTCAGTGTCCAGCACCCCTGGGTGAAGAACCTTTTCCTCATGTCCAACTGACCCTCCCTGTCACATCTTCTGCCATTCCCTTGGGTTCTGTCATTGGTCACCAGAGAGAAGAGATCAGTACCTTCCCTTCTTTCTCACCTTGTGAAGAAGCTGTAGCCACCATGAGGTCTCCATTTAGTCTTCTCTTCCACTCTGATGCTCAGAAACCCCTTGGTTTACTTTCTGAGCAGAAAGGAGAAGCCATGACCTGCAGGCAATGGGAAGGGGGATCCTGTCCCTCACACATGGCTCAGGGCTTTTCCTGGGACCGTGGGATGTGGGCGTGCAAGGCCCAGGGAAGGACAACACTGGGACAACAACTTCCAGCTTCCCCATGGGGCTGCAAGGAGGCAACGAGGCCCCAGTGCCATGAGGACAATATGACTTCTCCTGGGCCTCAGTGGCAGAGGCAACTGCTATGGCCAAGGGGACAGAGACCTGGGTTCTGTGGGTGCCTTCCAGCCTTGCCAGTGCCCTTTGCCATCTCCATCACAGGCTGTTATACACGGTCCTACCCCTGCCCCTCTTTCCCTGCAGGCTGCAGACACCCATCTCGCTTCCCCACCTGTTCTCAGCATTTCTTGTGGTCTTTCACCTGAGAGGAGAGAAGTAACCTCATAATGATTTTCTGAACCCCATGGCTGCTGCTGGCCTTTCAGCTTCTCTGACAGACAGGACCATGTCCCTGCTGCTGTCCCGTCATGTACTCAGGTTGGATGGACATGACAACAAGTCTTCAAGGCCTCTTACTGGGTAGGGCCTGTAGGTGCTTAGGCAGAGATACCTTCCCAGCTCTATTCCTGTTTCTGGCCTGCGACCTCCAGAGACAGAACTGACTTCACAGTCCCCTTCACAGCCAAAGTCTTTGAACTCAATTATGAGTTTCTGAGACACAAGTGACCTCGTAATCCCACACCCATCCATCACCCTCCTTATGAGCCAGGACCTGACTAGATAAAGCATGCTTGTTTTATCAAATTGATCAATTTTTTTTCCTACTAAAAACCTGAGTGGAGAAGCATTATTTAAGGGAATGTGAAATGTTGACATCCTTTCTATGTCCTCTCCTGCCTCTTTTATTTTTTGATTTTTTCCCTTCTTCCTGGTTGCTAATTGCAAATTCACTAACTGAAGTGCAAAGCCAATCCCACACCCAGAGATGAGATTTTGTTTATTCCAGAGCTGTGCAAGTCTGGATGCTGGAATAAAACCAGCACAACAGGTAGGGAAGGAACATCTATTATATCCAAAATCTTATCCCTACATTCAGACCCTCACTGCAGTCCTAAAGAGCCAAGTGTTTACACATTGGCATATTGGTTACATAATCATTTTATCACCATGCAAGCTTGTTGAGAAAGGGTCCCGGGCTGACCCCGGTTTCCTATTCTAGGGATGCATATGAGCACATAAGGTGAAAAGTACAGCTAAAGGACACTTTATGTAACAGTCTTGAGACAGATGTTAAAACAAGACTCAACTAATTGTGCAGACTCCAGAGTGACTGCACTGCAAGGACAGAATTCTTTGCAGGTTCTGTTTAGGTGTTTTAAAAGTCACTTTTATCTTTGGTAGCAGGGCAGACCGACCAAAACGGAGAGGATTTACATATTTTAGTTTAGCAATTACAGGCAGGATTTGTTCTTTTAACTGGTAAGGACTACATATTCTGTCTTCAAACACCTTTTCAAGGTAAAGATTCATTGAATCATAGAATAACTCAGGTTTGAAGAGAGCCCTGAACATCATCTTGTCTCACTCTGCTGCTCAAGACAGGGTCAACCAGGTGAGGTTGTTCTAGGCCTCTGCCCAGCTTTGCACTGTCCACAAAGGAGCTGAAAATGTGCTCCATGACACGATGCAGGGGGAGAATAAAGCCGTTCAACGGTGTTGGCCCCAGTACTCATCACTGAGGGTTGCCGCCTGTAAAAGGCTAAACACAGGACTTTGTACCACTGATGATATTTGGGCTTGGTCATCCAGCCAACTTCCCACCTATCACAACATCCACATCTGCATCCCAGATCTCCCCAAGCTGCTCTAAGGCCACCACAGGAGACCATGTCTGGGGCCTTGCAAAACTCCATGTACACAACATGCCTTTCTTTCCCCTGCCCATCTGGGTTCAGCAATCCCTTCCTTGTCCTACAACTGCCTGGAGATGGCTGCAGGAGAATGTGACTCGTTACCCTCCCAGGGACAGATGTAGGCTGACCAGCCTGTCATTCTCCCAGTTCTCCTTCCTGTCATTCTTGAAGATGGGTTTGACGTCTGCCCTTCTGAGGGACCTCTGATCCTCTCTGATTACTCTGGCACTTCTGAGACCACAATCCAGAATTTCCCACAGGGCAAGAGGGGCAGATGCAGGACTGTGTAGAACAACATGTGGTGGAGATGGCAAAGGTGATATAGCAAACAGGGACACTTGCGATAAGCCTGTCCAAGGCAGCTGAGATGAAACTCACTGCACCACTGGGGTTTGTCCCTGAAGTCACACACGCAGATGTTGGGGTTCTGTCAGGTGTGCACATAGAGATATTGAGGGACAGACACTTTCCCTTTTACACACAGAGGCAGGAGCCACAGTATCCCTCTGTCCTTCTGTTCCTGTTCCCAAAGAATGGGATGCACCTCAGTCCTATGTTGTTTCACCATGTTCTACATTTGTTTTGATGTCCCACACCATTAGGAAAGGAGATTGGCTCAAGGAAGCACATCCAAGTGCTGCATTCCGGTGGTTTCCTATGGGATATTAGTCCCAACATGATATGACCTCAATGAACTGTCTGTCTCACAGGTCTTCATGGAACCACAGGAACGGTGTTTGTACTGACTCAGATTCATATCACCTCATGTACATGATGTGCATGCTCAGTCTCATCTGTTCAATGCAAACATGGACATCTGAAATACTCATTCAGTGTAATTCCATGGAAGAGTGGCTTTGGGGCAGAGGCTCTGCTGGGGAGGAGAGGAGACCAGGGGTTGCACTGGGAAATGTGTCTTTGCTGCAGAGAATTTGAGAGAGGTTCCTAAATCCCATCCCCAGCATTTCTGGTAGCAGTTAACTCTCCCTGCCCATGTCTGTGCTGCCTGCAGCTGTGTCTCTGTCCCTGGGTCTGCTCCCTGTCAGTGTCACAGACCCCGTCCCACCCGCTGTGTGCTCAGCTCTGTCCTGCTCACACCTCCTGGCACTGCCCAGGGGCAGCTCTGTGTGCACAGGGCCTCAGGAGCAGCTCAGACAAGTCCTAACGAGAACTGGGGTCTCAGTGTCTTCTCCAAAGAGATAAATAAATCCCCATCTCCCACTGTACACCCAGACAACCAAGAGTGGAAAACTGAAAGTACAGAATCCTTCCTTTGCAGCTGTTTCTGTCTCGATGTTGTTGTTCAGAAGGACCCTCTGCCATGTCTGTGGGGTTGATCTGGAGCTGTGAGCAGCCCTGACCCACACAGCACCCTCCAACCCCACAAACTCACTGCCTGCCCTGCCGGGGGTCGCTCCTTCCACCCACAGCTGCTGCCATGGGATCTCCCTGGGCAGGCTGAGCGCTGACTCTGGCAGGCGGCAGAGTCCCTGCCCTGGCACAGCCCTGGGGTGCAGGGACCCTGCTCTGCAGGACAGCCCTGGGCACCCCTGGGTGCTCACCCAGCTTCACAGCTGTTCAGCATTGCCTGACAAGAGCCCCCTCCTTACAGATCCCACCAGCTGTGCCTGTGCCAGGTTTAGGAGATGCCTCCAGGAGCTACAGCTGCATTGCCCTGCACCCAGAGACTTACCATGGCAAGGGCTGCAAAGGTTCCTCCTCCAGTGAGCTCTCAGTCATCCTCCCAATCCTGACCACCTTTAATCTCTCTCTGCCTTGCTCGTCTCCCTGAGATCCCCAGGCAGAGCCCTCAGCCCTGCTGCGCTGTGCAGAGGAGCTGCTCCTGGGCAGAGCTGTCTCTCTGAAGCGCTGCCGCTTGCCAGGAGCTCCCTCTGTCCCAGGAGCCCAGCCCAGCTCAGCAGCACAGGAGCAGCCCAAGGCGCTTTAATGACCCCTCTGGCGGCTTTGGTCCTGAGTCCATGAACCTCAGACCCTGAGGGCAAGTTGAGGAAACCTCTCAAGAAGTCAAACTCAGATGCAAACTCCAGAGTTTCTTGTGATGTTAATGGGTCCGACTGAGGCACACAACTGAGAAACTGTCCCAGGGTCAGTTAGAGCAGAAAACTGGAGGCAGAGATCACAGGTCAGGAATAGCAAGGTGAAGGTCTCTCTGATGCTGAGTAAACCTGGTTGTCTTTCATTAACCAAAGGGCCCCCAGCCCTGGGAAGTCAGATCCTGTCCTTCCCACGTCGCCCAGGGCCCTTCCTGGACAGTGTGATGTGGGGCTGTGCAAGGCCAAGGGCAGGACTATGGTCCCACACCTCCCAGGTTCCTGGCTGGGGAAAGGAGGCCATGAGGCCCCTGTGCTGGAAGGACAAGGTGTCTCCTCACAGGCATCAGAGGTGCAGACAACAGCCATAGCCAAGGGGAGAAGGAGCTCATGTCTGGTGGGGCTTTCTGCCTCTTTACATCCCTTGATCATCTCCACCACAGCCTGTCCTGTGCTGTGGCATCCCCTGCACCTCTTTCCCTGCAGGCTGCAGACATCCCCCCTGCTGCCCCACCTTGCTCTTGTCTGAGCATCTTCCTTCCTTTGCTGAGATCTCTGCATCCTCCCCAGCTGTTCCTTGAAGCACAAAGCCTTGGGCTGATGCAGACTCCCTCTGCTGACCTGCTCCACCACAGCACTGCCGTTCCAGTCACATTCCTTGCTGCTCATGTCCAGCCTGGACCTCCCCAGCTGCACTTTGGGCCATTATTTCTTTCTCAAACTCTTTCCCACTAGGAAGAAACCTCCACCACCTCTGAAACCACCCTTCAGGCACTCTCAGGCTACTCCTGCACTGCTGCAGCCTCCACAGCGCTGCTGGCCCAAAGCAGCCCAGGTCCCTCAGCATCCCACACCATGTGCACAAGGTGCTGAACCTGCCTTGGCATAGCCCTGCACTCTCCAGTTCCTCCCTGCTTCTCCAAACTGGGAAGCCGCACACTGGCACAGCCCCGTGTGTGTGGGGTCACACCAGTGCTGAACCGAATGGGATGAGAACTCCAGGTGTCTGGGTCCCCACACTCCTCCTCATGCAGCCCCGTGTGCAGCTGCCTTGTTCATGGTGAGCGTGCACCACGGGCTGGTGTGGGGACCTTGGAGTGCCCAGGCCCTTCTCCTCAGGGTCACTGCTCAGCGTGTCAGGTCCTGCTCTGTCCTGATGGATGGGGTTATTGTCCCACCCTGATACAGCACTGGTCACTTCTCTTTGTACAACTTCAGAGCTTTCTGCTGGTTGAATACCAGATTTTCACAAGGTCTGGACTCACCCTGGACTGAAGCTCCATTTGCTCATCTGTTAATATTTTCATGCAGATGGTTTATCCTGATAAGGGTTTCTCTCCCAAGATAACAGGATAAGGAGTTACAGGACACTACAAATTCCTTCTCCTGGAGAAACTGTGGAGTCTTAGGGGTCTGCTACTCACAATGTCAGAGGTTTGGACTCACAGGGGTAGATTCCCTTCTTGTGAGAGAACAGCAGGAATCCATGAAATTCAGCCTGGCGACAGACAATGTCAGCTGAAGGTTGAGGAGTCACCATGAGAAGGCAGAACAACATGGGCAATGTTGTTGTCACTGGACATCAGCTACAGACTCAGTGATGAGGAAGAGGAATTAGATGAGGCCTCCTTCAGACAAATGAAAGAAGCCTCATGTTTCCAGGGCAGTGTCCTCATGACAGACCTTAGACATCCCAATATCTGCAAGGTACCAACCATCCAAGAGGGGTTGGAGCTCATTGACAACATCTTCCTGACACGGGTGACTGAGGAGTCAGTGGGGTGAGGTGCCCTGTGGGACTTCACGCTTACAAACCACAAAGAGTTGATCAGGATGGAACAGTCAGGGATGGGAAAGTGGAGCTGAGGCTCCTGGGAGATGACCACAAGGCCAAGAGCAGGATTTCAGGAGAGCAAGCTTTGGCCTGCTGAGGGACCTGCTTGGGTCCTATGGGATATGACCTTGGTGTCTGCAGTGCTTTTCTCACACATTTCCTCCCTCCTCTCTCCCACCTGCTGTTGTGCAGCGTTTTTTACCCTTTCTCAAATACAATATCACAGGGGTGCTGCGAGCATCAATGAGTGGCTCAGATTTGGCAAGGAGTGGGTCCATTTTGGAGTAGCTGAAATGGGCTCTGTCTGACGTTGGTCAAACTCCTGTTGTCTTCTCAGAGAGGTGACAACTGTAGCACACCCACACCCACCCCCCGTTCCAAGACTTTGCCATAAACCCAGCACGGGGTGACAGTGCGTTGGGTGTTACAAAATAATTGATCGTGAAGAAGAAATTGTAAAGATCTTCTTTCAGCAACGCATGAAAGTCTCCAGTCAATGAGCAGGTTCCTATGGGGCACTGTAATTGCCGTGACAGTCACTGGCCAGGCAAATCTGCAGTTGCCAACAGTCCAAAGGATCTTGGGCCAAATGCTTAAGAGAGCTGCCTGATGGGCCAACAAGGGTGATGCTCACCTGGATCTGGTACCAACGAAGAAGGAAGAGATGGTGAGGGATGTGAACATGAGTGTCCACCTTGGCTGTTGTGACCAGGACACAGTGGGGTCCCAGGCACCAGAGGGGAGGGAGGAAGGCCAGCAGCAGAGCACAGGCTGGTGGGCTCCAGAGGAGAAGACTTTGACATACTGGGGTTTGGCAGGTAGAGGTGGTGATGTGGTAAAGTCATGGAGGGTGAAGGAGCTCAGGAAATCTGATCAGCCTTATAGGACAGGCTGCTCCAAGCACAAGAATGATCCCTCCGAGTACCCATAAAAAGAAGCATTTATCTTGTGAGGCTGCTCCTCTGAACTGATGGAGCTGCAGAGCAAAAAGGCATCACACAGGAGGTGGAAGCAGGGGAAGCTACAAAGGAGGAATTTAGAAACCTTGGCCACGGATGCAGAGATGATTCCAAAGTTGCCCTGGACTTGATACCTAAAGGGGAGGCGGAGGGCGGCAAGATGAGCTGATACAGCTTCCTTACAAAAAAAAAAAGGAATAGACAGGGAGAACATGGGCTTGCTGCTGAACTTTATAGGGGCAGAATCAGACAGGACTGAGGTTCTTCATGGCTTCTTTGCCTCCATCTTCACCAGCAAGGTCTCCTGCGACTTTGTTCCTGAAGACAGGAGTCTGGAGAACACCCAGCAGTGGATGGGGCTCAAGTCAGGGGTGACCTGAGCAAACTCAGACACCATTACAGAACAGGAGATGGGTCACTTGAACAGCTCCCTGAACACAAGTATCACTGTGCTGTGGCATCTGAGATTCCCAGGAACACCCACCTCTTGGTACAGAGGAGTGTGACTCCTCTTGAGGTGTCCTGGCCTGTCTCCTCGGTCAAGTGATGGTTTACGCACCCACTTCTCTGACACATTCAGTCGTTCTCAGGAGATTCTCTAGATCAATATTCATTGGATATTGTTGATACCAGCTGTTGTGGAAATAAGGGTTTTGGGAGGGTGATGGAAATATTAGAGATTTGGTTTTATTACTCTTTATTATGGAAATGCTCACTGTTTGGCTACAATTCTGAAATCTCTGAAATCATCCACACCAGACTTGAAGCCTTTAGGAAAGTGCTGCAGAGAGCATTGTCTTGAAAGGGCGTTTTGGATGTTACTGAGCCCTCTGCTGCCACGATCCTGAACTGCAGGTACTGAAAGAATGAACAAACCCGTCATGACCTGAAGGGCAGAAACAAACCCCAAGTTTCTGAGGGTGTTTGGGACCCCACGAAGGACCATTGCTGACACAAGCAGTCCCTGTCCCTGGAGACAACGGTCAGCAGTCGTAAAGGTGATGTGGAGGTGGCTCTGGTGCCACGTCAGCCCTTGACGTTTGTTCATCACCAGAATGGCCAAGCCCTGACCCCAGGACCAGACAAAGGAGACCCTTTCAGTCAAAGGTTTCTCAGGCTCTGCCTGTGGTCACTGTGAGTGTTTTGTGTTTTGGGGGTGGGTTTGGTGCCAAATGCTGTTGCTTTAACCACAAGGCTCTGGTTTTCTGAGGACTTGGAAATGCCTGTGAGGTCCCCCAAACCCATTCAACTTCTTTCATACACCTCGCAATGGTCACCAATCACCTGAGCTGTCCCAGTCCCACACTTGCTTGAATCCTCTATTTGGATCCATACCCATCCCTCCAGGAGGTCCATGCATCCACCAGGTTCATGGAAGAGTCCTGAGGTCCATCCAAGTGTGGGCAATGTAAGAGAGGAGCAGAGCAGGATCAGCTCATGGGCCATGACTGAGCACAAACACCCCAACAGCAGCCATTCCCCATCTCCCAGGCACAGCTAAGCCCACAGCATGCAAATGGAACTGCCATATATCCTTAGTCCAAAAAAGCCTGCCTTCTTTCCAAAATCAACAACAATCTTTCTACTATTCCTCTTTGACCCCCAGATATCAGCCGCATTCCACTTGTGGCTCAGACATGGTTGTAAGGATTTGCTGAAGTCATCAGCCATCACCCTTTTCTACCCCACATCTCCTGACCCTCTCCCACACCACACATGGCCGGTCACTGCTGCTCAGGGCCTCACGCTCTACAGAACAGGTCTTGAGCTTCTTGGTTCTTCCTGGTGCTTGTTATAATCTTCCTCACTCCCTCCAGATCTCACGGTGAGATTTCTTGTTCGTGACAGGGCCTTTGTAACCAACTCTTATGAAATGGTTGTCCTTCTGTGATCATCTGTGCAGAAGAAATGATCACAGAAAAGCACCAAATATGTCAAATCTGATGCCGAGTGAAATGCAATAAAACCTTGTTGAGCCAGCCCTGTAGCTGTGTCTTTCCAGCAAGGAGTTTCTCCTGAGAAAGGGATCCAACCTCTGCCACTCTCTGCAGAGGCACATGAGCAGCGTCCATGCACCTGGGGACACAAAGGGTGACTTTTGCAAGATCACCCTCTATCTGGACCATTTAAAAATGTACCTGTGGATGGGGTATCAAGCCTTACAGTACAGCAGAGACTGGAGTTCTGAGCTCCCTTCAACTCCCTGTGTGACAGTCTGTAAAATTAATTAACCCAGTGAAAAAGTTGGTTTTGATTCTCTTCACAGCCAGAAGCACCACATGGCTCAGGAGACAATCCAGGATACCCAACCAGCACTCACATGCTCTGCACTTAAAGTTCAGGTGTTCCCGGGAATCTCAGCAGACACGTCACGCTGATATCTGGGTTCAAGAGCTGGTCAAGAGCCTCGTCTGCATTTCTGTAACGGTGGCTTTGCTGCCTGGCTGATGTGCAGACTCTGTACATGGATGCTGACACCTCTTGAACAACCTGCTCTGAAAGGATGAACAAGGTGGTGTTTTCTTTCTGGAAGGGTATTAGGACAGCAAACAAGAGGAAGCTGGATTGCAGGAAATGAAAAAGGATACAAACGTTGTGATCAGGGTTGTTTATGGTTACTTGTAAAGCAGCCTTGCGCCTCATGCGAATTATTTCTGTGATCAGAGGGAACCTGAGAGCTTTCTCCAAATCAGAAACATGAAGGGGAAGGAAGGAAGGAAGGACAGTGTCATTCAGTCTCTAAGGCACCTCAAGAGGTGTCTTGACCAACCTCCTCCTCAAAGCAGAGTCAGACCAGATTAGTGAGGGGTCTATACAAACACATTGTGGTAACTTTCTGATGTAGAATGGATGCGCACTGCTGGGAAACAGCTTCCAGTGCTTGACTGTCCTCAGGAATGCAAAGTTTTTCCCCTTATCTATTGTCCTTCTAAGCCAAACCATCCAAATTGCCTTTTACCCGTCTACTTGCACACTGACACAGACCATAATATCCTAACTTGGGCACAAGCACATTGTAGGGGATGACGCTGAATGCCTTGCTGACTTCCAGGTAACAGACCACCCCTGCTCTGCCCACATCCAAACCCTGTCCTTTCCTCACTGAAAGCAAAGAGGATGGACAGGCACAACCTGCCCTGGGTAAACCCCGTCACCTTCTCTTCCAGACACCCAGAAATGGGGTCCCAGTGGACATGTTCTGGGGCACAGCCCTTAGTTCCCCTGCTCACCCACTGGCCATTTTGAAAAGTGCACACACTGTGTGAGAGCTGCCAGTGGTCAGGGACTCCCCCCAGTCTCCATGAGCTTTCCAAGATGGTGGAGAGTGGCCTCCCTGTGACATCGTCCTGCTGTCTCAGCTCCTGGGATGCTGCCCCTGCTGTCCCATAGACTGGAAAGGGTAGTGTTAGTTCCAGTGGCCCCTGACTTGATCCCCATCCTATGCTGCTTGTCCTCCAGATTCCTGTCTCAAGTCACAGAGGCCTGGACACATTGCTGGTGAAGATACAGGACAACAGGACACAGTGATTCTCACCTCTTTCCCTTATTAAATTGATCAGTGGCCACACACTGTCTTTGTTTCTCCTTTAAGTGTTCTTGCAGTAGTAACAGCTCATTATGGGCCCTTGAACTCCCTTACAGGTCCAGACCGAGTTCTGATCTGGGCTGTTCTGTGCTTGGAGGCTGCTGTCCTTGCAGACCAGATGAACTCACTTCTGCCACCCTGCCTGGCAGTTCATTCCACCCGTGTCACAGCTCTGTCTGCAGCACTGACAGCTCCAGCTCCCCCAGTCAGGTCCCTGGCTGAGGACATTGCCTCACATCTGGGCTGAACCACCCCAGCTGTGGCACCAGCCCAGCTCTGACCTGCCACAAGAAACTGGTACCAAGTGTCCAAGAGCCCATGTGTGCAAAGGCTTTGCCTCAGAGCACAGACATGAGATGGTCAAAGATTGATGAATGTCTCTCTAGACCTAGGAGTATAAAACCAGAAGATGATGCTTAAACTCATTCAAATGAAGAATTTCCCATCCACAGTTTACAGAAATTTGCTGTAACATTCCTGGTGTCCTGCCTAATGATGGGACAAGAAAATATGATTCTCATACTGATTCATTTTTTAATACAGAGAACACAATGCTGGCAAGAAGTGTCTGTTTAGAGGAGAGAGAATCAACATCACTGATTACTTGAGGCTGTTTGAAGGGATGTGCCCTTGGAGCCCCAGGGACACATGGAGGGAACCCAGAGGGGACAGAGAAAGGGACATCATGGGCTGCTCCTGTGCTGCTGAGCTGGGCTGGGCTCCTGGGACAGAGGGAGCTCCTGGCAAGCGGCAGCGCTGCAGAGAGACAGCTCTGCCCAGGAGCAGCTCCTCTGCACAACGCAGCAGGGCTGAGGGCTCTGCCTGCAGCACCAAGGGCAGAGGAGCCAGGCAGAGAGAGGGGAAAGGCAATGTAGGTGGTTCGCTGCTGAGGGCTCATTGAGAGACAAATCTTCACAGTCCTTACATGGTAAGTCTCTGGCTGTAGGACAATGCAGCTGCATTTCCTGGAGAGAGACCCTAAAGATGATTCATCCCACAATCTACAGGATCTGTCAGGTCTTTCTCACAGTATCTCTGTTGTAGAGAAGAACACACTCCAGAGCAGGGCTTCCCTGCAGCACCATCAATGGGAAAGGGCATCATGGCACCTTCTGCTGAGGGTGACTGCAGGGGGACCTCCCAGGGGTGCCCAGGGCTGTCCTGCAGAGCAGGGTCCCTGCACCCCAGGGCTGTGCCAGGGCAGGGACTCTGCCGCCTGCCAGGGTCAGCACTCAGCCTGCCCGGGGAGATCCCAACAATACTGAGGGGAGAAGATGTCACATGAAGGAGCAAGCCCGATAGGGCAGGAAATGTGTTTCTGCTGTGGAGAGGGTGCGGTGTGGGTCAGCACGGCTCACACCTCCAGATCACCCCAAGATTTTTCCAGGGGGATGCCTCAAGGACAAGATCAGTGCAAGGATTACCAGACAGAAAAGGAGCTTTCCTGCGCCTGTCTTTTCAGTTTCCTCTCCCAAGGAGTGGGGGGTGCAGGAAAGGATAAAATGAAAATGAGCTCTCATGCTTAAACAAGTCACTGAGACTCCTGAACTGCAACTCTGAGTGATCAGTACATCTGCCAGAAGGCTCATAACATCCCTTCACCACCCCTCTGCCTGTGCACAGCACCTGCATCACCTTGGCTGGACCCATCAGACTAGTCTGACCTGTCCTGTTTTCCAGCCTGCAAACAGGAAGATGCCCCCAGGCAGTGCCCTGTGAACAGGCAGGATCTGTAGGGCCGGGGGAGGGCACAGAGGGTGGGATGGGGTCTGTGAGCACTGACAGGGAAGAGGCATGGACAGGGAAACACCTCCCAGGGGGACAATCTCCAGGCAGCAGGGAAATGATCAGAAATGAGAGGAAACTAAACCTGGAGTGGTTATGGGAGGGAGAACAGAGAAAAGACCCTGTGATCCTCTGCAGTGCAGATCCCTCCTGTGAGCAGCCCCCTGGCCTCCTGTCCCACCCAGCAAAGCCTCTGCCCTCAGGGCCGGGGGCTCCAAGGCATGAAGCAGCTCCTGTGCAGCCAGAGCTCCAGTTCCTCTGCAGAGCACAGGGGCTGAGAGCAGCTGCCCGGCAATGTTGGTGTCTGGGAGGTGGCTGCACAGCTGGGGAAGGGTGACGCTGTCTGAGTGCCCGGCTGCCTCTGCCCTGGCCTCTCTCACACCTACCCTCACCGCATTGTCCTTCTTGCTCCCCTGCTCTGGGTCACTGCTGTTGGGATCTTGTTCTTGCTGTCAGGCTCTCTCGGGATGGCAGTTTCAGCTGCAGAGTCACAGCCTGACCTTGTGGGTCCTTTCCTGCAGGTGTGTCCATGGGAACAGTTGTCCCAGCTTTTCTCTGCTCTGTGGAGCCGTGGGCAATGCAGTCTGTGGGGATGGGGAATGAGCTGAATCTCCCTGAATCAAATGCCGACATTAGGACTGTTGGCTGTGTCACTGAGGTTTCCTTCCAAGCTGTGAGTTTCCATCCAGGATGCAAACCTGTCCTACAGCATCTGTGTGTTATGTGAAATCCCCACAGATAAGCACAAAGCTGCTGTGACAGAGAAAATGCTGTTTGGTTTTTGAAATGAGCCATGTGTGTCCTGGTTCCAATGTGAATGCTGAGACCTTAGGAAAGGGTGAGACATGTTTTGGTTCCATTTGACAAAGATGAACTCCAGCTGGAGGAAGGTCTGGAAGAAGGAGAAGGGGGTGTGGAGTAGGGGGAGGATGTGTGAGAAATGGCTTTGATTTCCTCAGAGAAGTCTCCTCTTACTTGTCTGTTTTGCCCTGTGACAGTGCCCCATGTGCAGAGCCAGCAAATGCCCAACAGCAGCTCCATCACCCAGTTCCTCCTCCTGCCGTTCACAGACACACGGGAGCTGCAGCTCTTGCACTTCTGGCTCTTCCTGGGCATCTACCTGGCTGCCTTCCTGGGCAACGGCCTCATCATCACCACCATAGCCTGGGACCAGCACCTCCACACCCCCATGTACTTCTTCCTCCTCCACCTCTCCCTCCTCGACCTGGGCTCCATCTCCACCACTCTCCCCAACTCCATGGTCAATTCCCTCTGGGACACCAGGAACATCTCCTATACAGGATGTGCTGCCCAAGTCTTTTTTCTCTTGTTCTGTGCTACAGCAGAATATTCTCTCCTCACCATCATGTCCTATGACCGCTACGTTGCCATCTGCAAACCCCTGCACTACGGGACCCTCCTGGGCAGCAGAGCTTGTGTCCACATGGCAGCAGCTGCCTGGGCCACTGGGTTTCTCTATTCTCTGCTGCACACGACCAATACATTTTCACTGCCACTGTGCAAGGGCAATGCCCTGGGCCAGTTCTTCTGTGAAATCCCCCAGATTCTCAAGCTCTCCTGCTCACACTCCTACCTCAGGGAAGCTGGGCTTATTGTTGTCAGTGTCTTCTTAGTTTTTTTATGTTTTGTGTTCATTGTGGTGTCCTATGTTCAGATCTTCAGGGCCGTGCTGAGGATCCCCTCTCAGCAGGGATGGCACAAACCCTTTTCCACCTGCCTCCCTCACCTGGCTGTGGTCTCCCTGTTTGTCAGTACCGCCGTATTTGTCCACCTGAAGCCCCCCTCTCTTTCTTCCTCATCCCTGGACCTGGTGTCTGTTCTGTACTCGGTGGTGCCTCCAGCAGTGAACCCTCTCATCTACAGCATGAGGAACCAGGAGCTCAAGGATGCCTTGAGGAAACTAATGACGGGATGCATTTGAAGTGCTCATCAACTGCTCTCTAACAGATAACAGTTTTAATGTAACTCATTAGAGGCCCAGACTTCTGGGTGTGTGTGTTAGTGGTATTTATTTTTTAATAAATCATGATATTTTTGTCATCCGCTTTCTAATCCATCGCTTCAGACAAGCCAGAAGGGAAAGACTCCAGCCTGGCTGAACAGAGAGTTTCAGGTGGAACTCAGGAATAAAAGAATTCAAAACCTATGGAAGGAGAGTCTGGCAAGCCAGGAGATATACAGGGATGTCATGAAGCTGTTCAGGAAGGAATCAGAAGGGCCAAAGCCCAACTGGAGCTGAATCTGTCCAGTGCCATAAAGGAAAAATAATATTTCTATAAATACATTATCCACACAAGGAAGGTAAAGAGAAACGTCATCCTTTATTGGATGCAGGAGGAAACACAGTGACAAGGATTAGGAAAAGGCTGAGGCCTTCTTGCCTCAGTCTTTAATAGTCAGAACAGTTGTGCTCCAGGTCCGCAGCCCCCTGAGCCAGAAAACAGGGATGGGGAGCAAATTGAAGCTCAAAAAATCCAAGGGAAATGGCTGGTGACCTGCTACAACACTTGAACACCCACAAGTCTATGGGGCCAGATGGGATACACCAAGGGTGCTGAGGGAGCTGGCGGAGGTCATCACTGAGCCTCTTTCCATTATCTACCAGCAATCCTGGCTAAGTGGGGCGGTCCCGGTTCACTGGAAGTTGGTGAAAGTGACACCCATCTACAAGACAGGACATAAGAAGGATCTAGGGAACTATAGTCCTGTCAACCTGACCTCAGTCCCAGGGAATAGTATGGATCGTATCATCCTGAGTGCCATTATGTGGCAGACACAGGACAACCAGGTGATCAGTCCTAGGCAGCATGGGTTTAAGAAAGGCAGGTCCTGCTTGACAAACCTGATCTCCTCCATGACAAGGCACCCTGTATAGGGGATCAGGGAAGCTTTAGTAAGACTTTGACACAGTTTCCCACAGCATCTCCTGGAGAAGCTGCAGCTCATGGCCTGGATGGTGTATCTGCGATGGATAAAGAACTGGCTGGAGGGTCGGGCCCAAGGAGTTGTGGTGAACGGAGCCAAATCCAGTTGGTGGCCGGTCATGAGTGGTGTCCCCAGGGCTCAGTATTGGTGCCAGTTCTGTTTAATTTCTTTATCAAGGATTTAGACAAGGGGATCACGTGCACCCTCAATAAGTTTGCAGATGACACCAAGTCTGTTGGGAGTGTTGACCTGCTAGAGGGTAGGAAGTCTCTACAGAGAGATCTGGATCAGGTGGATCGATGGGCTGAGGCCAATTGTATGAGGTTCAACATGGCCAAATGCTGGGTCCTGCACTTGGGTCACAACAACCCCAGGCAGCGCTACAGGCTGAGGGAAGAACGGCTAGAAATTTGTTGAGGACGGAAAGGACCTGGGGCTGTTGTTGACAGTGGTTGAACCTAAGCCAGCATGTGCCCAGGTGGCCAAATAGGGCCAGTGGTATCCTGGTTGGATCAGCAATAGTGTGGCCAGCAGGACTAGGGCAGTGATTGTTCTCATGTACTGAGGACTGGTGAGTCTGCACCTCGAGTCCTGGGGTCAGCTTTGAGCCCCTTATGACAAAAAAGACCTTGAGGTTCTGGAGCAAGTTCAGAGAAGGGAACGGAGTTGGTGAGGGGCTGACGAGCAAGTGTGATGAGGAGCAGTTGAGGGAACAGGAGATGTTTAACCTGGAGAACAGGAGGCTGAGGGGAGACCTTATGAGTGTCCACAACTACCTGAAAAGAGGTTGGAACATGGAGGATGTTGATCTCTTCTCCCAAGTACCGAGGGATAGGACAAGACGGAATGGCTTTAAGTTGTGCCAGGGGAGGTTTAGATTGGACATAAGGAAACGCTTCTTCATGGAAAAGGTTGTGAAGCAGTGACTAGGGTTCCCAGGGAAGTGGTTGAGTCATCATTCCTGGGGGTGTCTAAAAGATGTATAGAGAAGGTTCTCTGGGAAATGGTTTAGTGCTAGAGTTAGGTTATGGTTGGACTTCATGGTCTCCTCTAAATAAAATGATTTTATGGTTCTAGGATCCTGTGATTCTATGCTTGAAGGGCTATTTCCCAGATGGTGGAGCTTTCCTTGGAGATAGGAATCATAGAAGCATAGAGAGTGTTGGAAGGGAGCTTCAAAAGTCATCTAGTCCGACTCCCCTGCCATGGGCAGGGACATCTTCAGGCAGATCAGGCTGCTCAGAGTCCCATCCAGCCTGGCCTGGGAATTCTTCAGGGATGGGGCATCCACCACCTCTCTGGGCAACCAGTGGTTGTGTTTCATCACCCGCATTGTGAAAAATGTCTTCCACATGTCTGGCCTCAGTCTCCCCTCTTCTAGTTCAAAACCATCACCCCTTGTCCTATCACAACAAGCCCCACTAAAAAGTCTGTTCCCATCATTCTTATCGACATGTTTTAAGTACAGAAACATGGGAATAAGGTCTCCCAGGAGCCTTCTCTTTTCCAGGCTTAACAACCCCAACTCTCCCAGCCTGTCCTGCCAGCAGAGCTGTTCCATCCCTCTGATCATCTTGGTGACCCTGCTCTGGACCCTCTCCAACAGTTCCATGTCTTTCCTGTACTGAGGGCTCCAGAGCTGGATGCAGGACTCCAGGTGGGCTCTCACCAGAGTGGAGCAGAATCCCCTCCCTTGACCTGCTGGTCATGCTCCTTTGGATGCAGCCCAAGATACATTTGACCTTCTGGGCTGCAAGCACACATTGATGGCTCCAGTCCAGTCTTTCACCCACCAATTTCCCCAAATCTTTCTTGTCAAGGCTGCTCTCCATCCCTTCATCCCCAGCCTGTACTGATACCCAGGGTTGCCCCAGGAGATGCAGGACCTTGCGTTTGGTCTTGCTGAAGCTCAGGAGACTCACATGAACCCACTTCTCCAGCTTATGCAGGTCCCTCTGAATGCCCTACTGTCCCCCAGGTGTATCAGCAACGCCACTCTGTTTGGTGTCATCTGCAAACTTGCTGAGGATGCACTTGATCCCACTATGCCACTGATGAAGATAATAAATGGTACTGATCCCAGTATGGACCCATGAAGGACACCACTTGTCACCAGTGTCCGTCCAGACATTGTGCCATTGACCACCACTCTCTGGGTGTGACCACTGAGACAGTTCCTCATCCGCAGAACAGTCCAGTCATCAAATCCATATCTCTCCAATGTAGAGAGAAGGATGTGGTGAGGGACTATTTCAAAGGCTTTACAGAAGTCCAGATAGATGGCATCCATAGCCCCTCCTTTGTCCACTGATGTAGTTACTCTATCGTAGAAGGCCACTGGGTTAGTCAGGCAGGACTTGCCCTTGGTAGAGATGTGCTGCCTGTCTCAAATCACCTCCCTGTCCTCCTTGTGCCTTAGCACAGCTTCTAGGAGGATCTGTTCCATGATCTTCCCAGGCACAGGTAAGAGGCTGACAGGTCAGTACTTTTCAGGGTCCTCCTTTCTACAGCAGAGAAACACTGCCACAGAGCACAGCTTGGAACGTGGAGACTGTACATGAGGAGGGAGAAATGTGACCCAAATGGCAGTGCTGTGGCACAAGAAATCATCCAGGAGGAGCATAAGATCAGTCCATGTCCTTGTGTTTCAAGGAACAGAGCATGAGACTGGAGACACATCAGTCAACGTTTGGAAATACCAGGGCGAGAGCAAGGGGAGGAAGCGAGATGGGTGTCTACAGCCTGCAGGGAAACAGAAGCAGCTGTGAGACAGTGTAGGACAACCTGTGGTGGAGATGGCAAAGGGCACTGGCAAGGCTGGATGTCACCAAGAGAACCCAAGTCTTTGTCCCCTTAGCTATGGCCATGGCCTCTGCCACCAAGGCCTGTGAGGAGACATGTTGTCCTGAGGCACTGGGGCACCTCATGGCCTCCTTGCACACCCCCAGGAAGGCTGGGAACTGTCACACCATTGTCCTTCACTCAGCATCACACAGGCCACATACCCCTGGCCCAGGAAGAGCCCTGAGCAATGTGTGAGGGACAGGATCTGCCTTCCCAGGGGCTGGGGGTCAGGCCTTGGCCTCTCTGCTTCACCCAACAAAACCAGGGTTTTCTCAGCACCTCAGCTGCCTGCACATTTCCCTTTGTTTATCTGCCACCATGGCCTCCAATTCTCTGCTCTAACGAGTCCCTGGGGAGGCTCTGCTGGTACTTGCCCTCAGTGGAACTCATTAATACTTCAAGGTACTTAGTACTTTTTTCTTCTGGCTTTGACTTCTGGAAAGGTTTGTGCAATCTCCTCCCAGCACATGAGTAATGTTCAAGGACTCAGCACCAAATGCACCATGGGGCTCATTACACTGAAGAAAGCTCTATCAAACCATGTCTCTTCTTGTAATTGTCTTTCAGTCTTCTCTAGTTAATCAGAGAGTTTTCTTGGTGTAATAATGGAGAATGATTTCAAAAAGCTTCTGACAACAATGTCTTTCTATTGTAAAGGGTGCATTTTATTACTTATCAGTTTGCAGAAGACCTGATTGCAGCATTATCTGATGTTGATCCAGGGTCTCTCCTAAGCAGGTCTGGACTGGCTGGAGAAGCTGTCCCTGGAGCTCTCACACCGTGTGCACAACCTTGCTCCTCACCTCCCCAACCCCATCGTTTCTCTCATTGGCCCCCTGGGCCTTGCATCCCTTTTCCTTACACCAGACTTCTCCACTGCAGTCTGCAGCTGGATGTGCCAGCTCCTTTGCACCAGCTCCCACCTGCTCTCCTTGGAGACCTGGCTGCACACAGCAAACAGGGACTTTGCTTTACCTTTGAACTAACAAAATAACACTGATGAGAGTCATGATTAAAACACATCCTCAACTGTACACCATGGACAAACTGCCACCACTGAGGTTCACCTTCTCCAAGGCAGAACCGTGCAAGAAATGTTGTAGATAGGAAGGTAATTATAAAATAAACACAATAAAAGAGTTGGCTAAAGACAGAATTAGACAGAGTACTGAAAGACAAGAAAACTTATAACTCCTTGAAACTGAAAGCAGCAACTGGATTGTGGAAAAGTGTCTGAGTGATCAAACAGTGAGAGGAAGGGAACCCCAGAGAGCAATCGCAAGTGCTTGTGTGCAGATCAGCTGCTGGAAATGGGACTTCAGACATGGTCGGTTTAGTTAGGGCAGGAGGAAATACCTGGAAGATGAGGGAGATCAGATGCGCAGCCTGATAGAGAGAGTGCTGAGAAGGCAAATCTAGTGGAAGATCAGTAGTTCTCCTGTTGCTCTTAATGCACATGCTGAATAGTCTCATTTTGATCTCATGGGAAAACACTGGTATTTAAAATATTCAAAACAAAGAAAGGAGAAATAAAACACCAACAATATGTGATGCTTAAAGTTGCAACAAGACAGTTCCTTCACTCTACATCTTTCATTTGATTTCTTTTTCCCTTCAGTTTTTAAAAATGTTCTCTAGATTTCTGTCCTGCCAAAGCATCCAGCATTAAAAAGATAATCCTTTTTCTTTCGTGGAGTCAAAGGCACCAAACAATCCACTGCCATGGACTGTCAGTGCCACTTTTTACCCTTGGCACAGAGTGAGTCCTGCTGGAAGCTGTTGGCCACTCTTGCCTGACGGAGGGAAGAAGGAGAAAAAGGTTAATTGAACTGTTCTCTTTTTAGATGGTCATATTGACATTCATCTTAACACACCTGTGTTATATGTCTTTCTATGTGGTCATGAGCTCCCTTTGAACCTGAATGACACTGCCCTTCCTTCCCCTTCATGTTTTCAGTTTAGAGATTCTCTCTGACCACAGGAACAATTCACATGAAGTGCAGGGCTGCTTTACAAGTACCCCTGAACAGTCCTGACCACATTCCTTTTCGTTTGACCCAACCCAACTTGTTCTTTTTTGCTATACTAATGCTCTTCCAGAAAACACTGCCCATTTTGTTAATCCTCTCAGAGCAGGTTGTTCAAGAGGTGTCAGCATCCATGTGCAGAGTCAGCCAGGCAGCAAAGCCACCACTGCAGAAATGGAGACAAGGAACTTGACCAGCTCCTTGAACCCAGATATCAGCGTGAGGTGTCTGCTGAGACTGCAGTGAACATCTGAACTCGAAGAGCAGAGCATGTGAGTCCCCATTGGGTATCCTGGCTTGTCTCCTGACCCATGGGGTGCTTCAGGGTGTGAAGAGAACCAAAAAAGCCATTTGACTGGGGTAGTTCCATTTTACACGTGTCACACTGGGCAGGTGAAGGGAGTTCGGAACTCCAGACTCTGCTGCACAGTTGGGACTTGAGAGACTGGATACGCATGTAAAAGTGTTGTGTAAGTGTACATCACATAAACATTCTGGCTTCCTTTGTGCCTTTGCACTGACCTGGGATCTGTTCCTTGGCCTTCTTTGCCTCAAAAAGAAACTGTTCTCATATGCCACCTCCACATCACACCAGGGAAAATAAAAAAGGAGGAAAGTTATGAAAGAAGCATGATTTTGGGGTAATTCTTTCCAACAGGTGTAATCTTTAGATGATTAAAATAAAGGTGAGACGAAAAGCATTGCTCCAAGAACTTATTTCAGGACACAACTACTGAGGCATAGTAGATGTTTTGAAAAGTAAGAATGACTGTTAGGAATGCAATTAAAGAGCTTTACTTCATAACCATCATCAGTGAGAATAAGGAGTTCCCTGTTACTGTTTTTAGTGATAGCACCACTGTTCAAAACCATCTTTCAGAGCATCTCTGTTGTCCCTCGGCTCCAAAGCTCAGCCTGCTCAGATTTTGAAGGGATTGCTTCAAACCCCTGTGACCCAAATCTCTACAACTGTCTCTCCTCAACAGCCCTTTACCCCAGGAAGGGGAAAACTCCCAATGCAGGCACCAAGCAGTGCCCAACCTGCCTGGAGAGTCAGGACAGCTGTGCCACACAACAGCAGCCTCTGAGGGAAGCTGGAGGTGATGGAATTGAAATGGTTTCAAACCAAATCATAGAATCATAGCATAATGGAATCATTTAGGCTAGAAGAGACCCTTGAGAACATGGAGTCCAACTGTAAATCAAACACTGTCAGCTCCACCACTATACCAGATCCCTAAGTGCCACATCTCCACATCGTTTAAATACCTCCAGGGATGGAACCCCAAATACTGAGCTGGCAGGACACCATTGGCTGCAGTTGGACATAAGATACTGGTCATGACTGTGAGTTCAGCCCTCGCTGGCAGAATGTCTCACACCCTCACTGAGGAGGGCAGGGGGCTGGGAGATGGGAGCACGTTTCAGTTTCCAGATCCCAGCACAGAGCCCAAACCATCCTGCCCTTGAACTCTGGCATCCCATTTCCTGAGATGCAAAGCTGGTGGCCTTCTGAGGATAATCAGGTTAAAAGGCATGAGAAGTCCTTCAAATGTTTGCATAACTTATCTAGACACAGGGGTAACTCACCAGGTCTTTACGGCATTTCACTCGGCATCAGTTTTGACATAATGGGTGCTGTCCTGTGACTGCCCTTTCTGCACAAATGATCATAAAAACACAACCATTAAGTAAGACAAGGCCATAGGGGGCTGTTATGGACAAGAAAGCTCACCATGAACTCTGGAGAGAGCAAAGAAGTTTATTATTATCACCATGACGAACCAAGAAGCTCAAGGCCTCTTCTGAAGAGCAGGAGGCCCTGAGCAGCCATGATTGGCCATTGTAGGTGTGGGAGAGGGTGAGGGCATGTCAGGGAGAAGCAGTGAGATGGCTGATGGCTTCAGTGAATCCTTACAGCCATGTCTGAGCCCAGAAATGGAAAGCAGTTGATGTCTGCAGGTGGAGGAGGAACAGGAGGAAGAATTTCCTGGGAATATGGAAGGAAGAAAGGCCTCTCTTGGGCTACTCATATATGGCAGTGACATTTCCATCCTGGGAGTATGACTGTGCCTGGAAGATGGGGAATGGCTGCTGCTGGGGTGTTTGTGCTCAGTCATGGTCCATGAGCTGACCCTGCTCTGCTCCTCTCTTACAGTGCCCACACTTGGATGGTCCTCAGGAATCATCCATGAGCCTGGACGATGCATGAACCTCCTGGAGTGATGGGTATGGATCCAAATAGAGGATTCAAGCAAGTTTGGGACTGGGACATTGAGGTGATTGGTGACCATTGCCAGGTGTATGAAAGAAGGTGGATGAGTTATGAGGAACTCACAGGCATTTGCAGCTCCACAGAAAACCAGAGCCTTGCTGTTAAAGCAACAGCAGTTCACATAAAACCAACTCCCAAAATACAAAACACACTGACCACAGGAAAAACCTTGATAAATATTCGAGAAAGATCTACCAGGTCCCAGGGGTCAGATCTCAGCCATTCTGGAGATGAACAAGCATCAAGGGCTCACATGGCATCAGAGCCACCTCCACATGGCCCTCCCCACCTCTAACCAGTGTCTCCAAGTCTTTCCTTGACCAGCCTCCAGGGACAGGGACCTGCACTGGTTGTTTCCTTCACAGCTGTGTCAGCGATGGCCCTTCATGGGGTCCTAAACACCCTCAGAAACTTGGGGTTTGCTTCTACCTTTCACTTCATCAGAGGTTTGTTCATGGTTTCAGTAGCTGCAGTTCAGGATCATGGCAGCAGAGGGCTCATGAACATCGAAAATGCTCTTACAATCTAAGGCTCTGTGCAGCATTTTCCTAAAAGTTTCAAGTCTGGTGTGGATGATTAGAGAGATTTCAGGAATAGCCAAACAGAAAGTATTTCCATAATAAAGAGCAAGAAATCAGTATTTCTTCTGTTTCCTTCCCTGCTCACCCTTCCCTTCCTTTCCAGAGCTGTTCATCTCAGCAGTTTCGTTTTCATATAGTTCTGGAGAGTCTCCTGATAAAGACTGAATATAATGGAAAAGTGGGTGCCTAAATCACCATGTGAATGAGGAGACAGGCCAGGACACCTCAAGAGGAGTCACACTCCTCTGGACCAAGAGGTGTTCCTGGGAATCTCAGGCAACAGAGCACAGTGACACTTGTGTTCAAGGACCTGGTCAAGTGACCCATCTCCTTTTCTGTAATGGTATCTGAGTTTGCTCAGGTCACCCCTGACTTGAGCCCCATCCACTGCTGGGTGTTCTCCTTTAGGATTAAAGTCCCAGGAAACCTTGCTGGGAAAGATGGGGGCAAAGAAGCCATGAAGAACCTCAGTCCTGTCTGAATCTACTCTTACGAAGTTCAGCAGCAGACCCATGATCTAGACAGGGTGTCTGTTCTTTTACTGCAAATGAAGCAATGTCAGCTCATCTTGCTGCCCTCAGACTCCCATTCAAGGATCAAGCCCAGGCCATCTTTGCCATCACCCCTACATCCATGTTATAAATGTCTTCTTCTGCAGCTTCCCCTGCTTCTACCTCCTGTGTGCTGCCTTTTTGCCCTGGAGCTCCATCAGTTCAGACAAGCACCCTCAATGAGATAAATGCTTCTGTTCATGGGTGCTTGGAGAGAAAATTCTTTGCTTGGAGCAGGCTGCCCTGTAAGGCTGATCAGATTTCCTGAGCTCCTTCACCCTTCAGACCTACTTTCTACTTCCAGACCTACTTCCTACTTTGCCCACCATCCCCCAGTATGTCAAAGTCTTCTCCTCTGGAGCCCACCAGGCTGTGCTCTGCTGCTGGCCTTCCTCCCTCCCCTCCGGGGTCTGGGACCCCACTGTTTCCTGCTCGCGACAGCCAAGGTGGACACTCATGTTCACATCCCTCACCAGCTCTTCCTTCTTCATCAGTACCAGATCCAGTTGAGCATCACCCTCATTGGCCCACCAGGCAGATATGTTAAGAAGTTGGCCCAAGATCCTTTGCACTGCTGGCACCTGCAGCTTTGCCTGGCCAGGTAATGTCAGGGCGATTACAGTTCCCCATAGGAACCTGCTCATTGACTGGAGACATCCTAAGGTTGCTGACAGAAGATCTTTTCCATTTCTTCTCCATGATAGAGTAGTTTGTAACATCTAACTGGATTTACATGGTGAAGTCTTGGAACTGGGGGTGAGTGTGTCTGTGCTACAGTTGTCACCGCTCTGAGAAGACAACAGGTGTTCAACTGACATCAGACAGAGCCAGTTTCAGCTGGCTCCAAGATGGACCCACTTCTGCCAAATCTGAGCCACTCAGTGATGCTTGCAGCACCTCTGGGATATTGTATTTGAGAAAGGGTAAAAAACACTGCACAACAGCAGGTGGGAGAGAGGAGGGAGGAGATGTGAGAGAAAAGCACTGCAGACACCAAGGTCATATCCCATAGGACCCAAGCAGGTCCCTCAGCAGGCCAAAGCTTGCTCTCCTGAAATCCTGCTCTTGGCCTGGTTATCATCTCCCAGGAGCCTCAGCTCCACTTTCCCATCCCTGACTGTTCCATCCTGACCAACGCTTTGTGGTTTGTAAGTGTGAAGTCCCACAGAGCACCTCACCTCACTGACCCCTCAGTCACCTGTGTCAGGAAGATGTTGTCAATGAGCTCCAACCCCTCCTGGATGGCTCGTACCTTGCAGATTTTGGGATATCTCAGGTCTGCCATGAGGACACGGCCCTGAAAACATGAGGCTTCTTTCATTTGTCTGAAGGAGGCCTCATCTAATTCCTCTTCCTCATCACTGAGTCAGTAGCTGACGTCCAGTGACCACAATGCCCATGATGTTCTGCCCTCTCTTGCTGACTCCTCAACCTTCAGCTGACATTGTCTGTCCCCAGGCTGAATTTCATGCATTCCTGCTGTTCTCTCACAAGAAGGGAATCTACGCCTGTGAGTCCAAACCTCTGACATTATGAGTAGCAGACCCCCAAGACCCCACAGTTTCTCCAGGAGATGGAATTTGTAGTGTCCTGTAACTCCTTATCCTGTTATCTTGGGAGAGAAACCCCTATCAGGATAAACCATCTGCATGAAAACATTAACAGCTGAGCAAATGGAGCTTCAGTCCAGGGAGAGTCCAGCTCTTGTGAATATCTGGTATTCGGCCAGCAGAAAGCTCTGAAGCTGTACAAAGAGAAGTGACCAGTGCTGTATCAGGGTGGGACAATAACCCCATCCATCAGGACAGAGCAGGACCTGACACGCTGGGCAGTGACCCTGAGGAGAAGGGCCTGGGCACTCCAAGGTCCCCACACCAGCCCGTGGTGCACGCTCACCATGAACAAGGCAGCTGCACACGGGGCTGCATGAGGAGGAGCGTGGGGACCCAGACACCTGGAGTTCTCATCCCATTCGGTTCAGCGCTGGTGTGACCCCACACACACGGGGGTGTGCCAGTGTGCGGCTTCTCAGTTTGGAGAAGCAGGGAGGAACTGGAGAGTGCAGGGCTCTGCCAAGGCAGGTTCAGCACCTTGTGCACATGGTGTGGGATGCTGAGGGACCTGGGCTGCTTTGGCCAAGCAGCGCTGGGGAGGCTGCAGCAGTGCAGGAGAAGCCTGAGAGTGCTTGAAGGGTGGTTGCAGAGGTGGTGGAGGTTTTCTGCATACTGGGAAACAGCATGAGAAAGAAATAATGGCCCAAAGTGCAGCTGGGGAGGTCCAGGCTGGACATGAGCAGAAAGGAATGTGACTGGAAGGGCAGTGCTGTGGTGGAGCAGGTCAGCAGAGGGAGTCTGCATCAGCCCAAGGCTTTGTGCTCAAAGGAAAAGCTGGGGAGGATGCAGAGATCTCAGCAAAGGAAGGAAGATGCTCAGACAAGAGCAAGGTGGGGCAGCAGGGGGGATGTCTGCAGCCTGCAGGGAAAGAGGTGCAGGGGATGCCACAGCACAGGACAGGCTGTGGTGGAGATGATCAAGGGACGTAAAGAGGCTGAAAGCCCCCACCAGACATGAGCTCCTTCTCCACTTGGCTATGGCTGTTGTCTGCACCTCTGATGCCTGTGAGGAGACACCTTGTCCTTCCAGCACAGGGGCCTCATGGCCTCCTTGTCCCCAGTCAGGAACCTGGGAGGTGTTGGACCATAGTCCTGCCCTTGGCCTTGCACAGCCCCACATCACACTGTCCAGGAAGGGCCCTGGGCAACGTGGGAGGGACACGATCTGATTCCCAGGGCTGGGGGTCAGGGTTTGGCCTTTTGGTTAATGAAACACATCCAGGTTTACTGATCATCAGAGACATCTTTACTTTGCTTTTCCTGACCTCCAGTTTTCTTCTGTATCCAAACCTGGTATTGTTTGTCAATAGGTTCCCTCAGTGGGACCCATTAACAGTACAAAAAACTTTGGAGTTTGAATTTGATTTTGACTTCTTGAGAAGTTTCTTCACCTTCCCCTCAGGGTCTGAGGTCCACTCAGCACCAAACCCACCAGAGGGGTCATTAAAGGGCCTTGGGCTGCTCCTGTGCTGCTGAGCTGGGCTGGGCTCCTGGGACAGAGGGAGCTCCTGGCAAGCGGCAGCACTGCAGAGATAGCTCTGCCCAGGAGCAGCTCCTCTGCACAGCGCAGCTGGGCTGAGGGCTCTGCCTGGGGATCTCAGGGAGACGAGCAAGGCAGAGAGAGATTAAAGGTGGTCAGGACTGGGAGGATGACTGAGAGCTCACTGGAGGAGAAACCTTTGCAGCCCTTGCCATGGTAAGTCTCTGGGTACAGGGCAATGCAGCAGTAGCTCCTGGAGCCATCTCCTAAAGTTAGTCAGGCACAGCTGGTGGGATCTGTAAGGAGGGGGCTCTTGTCAGGCAATGTTGAACAGCTGTGAAGCTGGGTGAGCACCCAGGGGTGCCCAGGGCTGTCCTGCAGAGCAGGATCCCTGCACCCCAGGGCTGTGCTGGGACAGGGACTCTGCCGCCTGCCAGGGTCAGCGCTCAGCCTGCCCAGGGAGATCCCCTGGCAGAAGCTGCTGGGGAAATGAGCATTCGCCCATAAGGGCAGGAAAGGTGCTTCTGCTGTGGAGAGGGTGCTGTGTGGGTCAGGGCTGCTCAGAGCTCCAGATCACCCCACAGACACTACAGAGAGTCCTTCTGAACCACAATATCAAGACAGCAACAGCTGCAAGGGAAGGAGTCTGTGCTTTCAGTTTTCCACTCTTGGTTGTCTGGGTGTGCAGTAGGAGATGGGGATTTATTTCGCTCTTTGGAGAAGACACTGAGACCCCAGTTCTCATTAGGACTTGTCTGAGCTGCTCCTGAGCCCCTGCACACACAGAGCTGCCCCTGGGCAGTGCCAGGAGGTGTGAGCAGGACAGAGCTGAGCACACAGCGGGTGGGATGGGGTCTGTGACACTGACAGGGAGGAGACCCTGGGACAGAGACACAGCTGCAGGAGCACAGACATGGAGAGGGAGAGGGTGATAGACCAGAAACGCCTGGGAGGGGATTCAAGACCCCCCTGCCATCCCCTGCAGTGCAGACACATTTCCCAGTGAAACCCCTGGTCTCCTCTCCTCCCCAGCAGAGCCTCTGCCCCAAAGCCATGGGGTCCAGGTCACGAGTCTCCACCTCAGCAGCTGGACCTCCAGGTGAAGCGTTCCTGGAACGTGGAACACAAAAAGGTGCTAAAAGTACTTGCTCTACAGTGTCATTAAGTGAGTGGGAGCGGCACAGCCGGGTAAGGAGAAGGTTCCACAGCATGCCCGTCTGCCTTTGTGTCCTTGCTTTATTTTTTCGTAGCACTGCAGTGTCCTTCCCTGTTTCTACACCTGTCCCTGGTGCTCTTGCTCTCTGTGGTTGGGGTGGGAGAGTGGGTCAGTTTTAGTTCTGACACCAACTCAGGCGGTTTTGCCCCAGAGCTGTGTTCATGGAAATGAGATGTCCAAGCTGCATTTTAAACTGTGATGAACTGTTTTTCTCACTTGGTAAAAAGAGAGAATGAGCAGAAACATCCCTCCATCAGGGAGGGGTTTTTCCATGAGAAGCAGCCTGTTTATTTTCTTCAGAGAAGTCTCCCCTAACTTGTCACTGTCTTTTGCTCCTTGCACAGGTCCTCATGCCCATAGACAGCAAATGTCCAACAGCAGCTCCATCACCCAGTTCCTCCTCCTGGCTTACACAGACACACGGGAGCTGCAGCTCTTGCACTTCTGGCTCTTCCTGGGCATCTTCCTGGCTGCCCTCCTGGGCAACGGCCTCATCATCACCACCATAGCCTGGGACCAGCACCTCCACACCCCCATGTACTTCTTCCTGCTCAACCTCTCCCTCCTTGACCTGGGCTCCATCTCCACCACTGTCCCCAAATCCATGGCCAATTCCCTCTGGGAAACCAGGACCATCTCCTTTTTAGGATGTGCTGCACAGCTCTTTTCATTTGTGTTCCTGATAATAGCAGAGTACTCTATGCTCACCATCATGTCCTATGACCGCTATGTTGCCATCTGCAAACCCCTGCACTACGGGACCCTCCTGGGCAGCAGAGCTTGTGTCCACATGGCAGCAGCTGCCTGGGCCACTGGGTTTCTCAATGCTCTGCTGCACACGGCCAATACATTTTCACTGCCACTGTGCAAGGGCAATGCCCTGGACCAGTTCTTCTGTGAAATACCCCAGATCCTCAAGCTCTCCTGCTCACACTCCTACCTCAGGGAAATTTGGCTTCTCATGTTTAGTGCTTCTTTTTTTGTGGGATGTTTTGTGTTCATTGTGGTGTCCTATGTGCAGATCTTCAGGGCCGTGCTGAGGATCCCTTCTGAGCAGGGATGGCACAAAGCTTTTTCCACCTGCCTCCCTCAACTGGCTGTCATCTCTCTGTTTGCCAGCACTGGCATGTTTGCCTACCTGAAGCCCCCCTCCATCTCCTCCCCATCCCTGGACCTGGTGGTGTCTGTTCTGTACTCGCTGATACCTCCAGCAGTGAACCCCCTCATCTACAGTATGAGGAACAAGGAACTCCAGGGTTCCGTGTGGAAACTGATAACTGGATGTTTTCAATAACAAACAGCAACAAACTCTCATTTTCTCCATAGCAGTTATAGTTTAACTCACTGCAGGCTCAGCCATTCTTGTTCTCTTGTTGTTCTTGTCATGTTTTGTGATAATGTTGTCATCCCTTTCCTAATTCACTGTCTACCTTTTTTTCTGACCAATTTTTATGTAAATGAGAAGCCATTGTGTCTGTGTTTAAAAAATAAATAAAGGGAACTACAGTGTTCTGTCTAGGTTTGTTTTTCTCCTGAGATCTTCTTTTAAGTCCTTTTTGGAGACACAGGGAGTTTCTGTTTGCATTGGTGGAGGGGAACAGAATCCATCATGGCAGCCCTGCCAGGGATCAGCAGCCCTTGTTCTTCCAGAGCTGTTCTGGTTCCACTCCCACACTCTCCTTCTCATCCCTTGTGTTGGTGCAAGGCCTGAATGCTCTGGTAGCTTGGTCACCATCCAGAAAATAAAGCAGGGACATGCAATGGGCACTGCTGTGACAGAGCTGGCCTCAGAACAGCCTTTCCAGATGGAAAGGTGATCTCCTCAGGGCAGGGTCTGAAGGTTTAGTTCTTCTTACAATGTTTTTCTCAAAAACATTTTCAAGAAAGTGGGCACAGATGAAACACCAGGGTACAGCTGAACAGTGTGTGTGTGCAGGGCTGGCACACAGCAGTGTCCTCTCACAGCCAGGCCTCCTCCCAGAGACCTGCAGGACCAGCAGAGCAGGGGCTGGGCTGTGCCCTGTGCACTGGACACCCCTTCAGAAGGTGCCTCAGGTCAATCACCATGCACTGGCCACTCACAACCACCATTTCCAGCCCTGCGCTCTCACCGAAAGAGGCTGTTCTTCCCTCCATGGGTAGACACTCAATGAGTGCTTCAGCAGTCCATGTTTGCTTTGGACAGATGAGATGGGAGTATGCACATCATGTACATGAGGTGACATGAACGTGAGTGAGCGCAAACACCATCAACTACTCCTTTCCATTCTGTGAAGGCCTGTGGAACACACGAGGTCTTGAGCTCATTTCATATTGGGAGGAACAACCTATGGGAAATCACCTGAATGCAGCACTGGGTTGTGCTTCCTTTGACTGAGGTCCCCGTGTCCATTCCTCATGATGTGGGATATCTCAGATGAGTCCAGAGCAGGTGACACAGCACAGGGGTGAGGTGTCTCCCATCCTTTGGGAGCGGCAACAGGAAGCCAGAAGGACACTGTGACTCCTGCCTCTGTGTGTAAAAGGGACAGACTCTGGCTGTGAGCATCCCTGAGTGCATAAGGAGCCCATGAAACCAGTGGACACCTGACAGAACCCAGATATTTATGTCAAAAGTGCCATAGAAACCAGAATGGTTCTTGGGTCCTTAGAAAACACAGACCTCAAACCCATCTTCAAGAAGAGTAGGAGTAGGAACTGGGAGAATAACAGGCTGGCCACCCTACCTCCCTCCCTGGGAAGGGGATGGGACACGTCCTTCTGCAGCCATTGCCAGGAATGTGAAGGACAAGGAAGGGACTGCTGAACCCAAATGGACAGGGGAAAGAAAGGCATGTTGTGTACAGGGTGTTTACAAGGCTCAGCCATGGTCTCCTTCTGGCCAGAGTGGTGCTGATGGGGCTCAGGAAGTGGATGCTGGGTGTGAAGTTGGCTGAACCATCAAGCCCAAGTATCATCAGTGGTACAAAGTTCTCCATGCAGCCAGTTACTGGTGTCATCTCTCAGTGACCAGCACTTGGGGAACACTGTTGAACATCTTTATTCTCCCCTCCTATGATGTAACGGAGTGAACTTTCAGTGCCTTTGAGGATGATGAAGTCCTTGAGCAACCTCACCTGGTTCACCCTGCCCTGAGCAGGAGAGTGAGACAAGATGAGTGAGACAAGGGTTCTCTGTAAACCTGAGTTATTCTGTGATTTGACAGAATTTTTGCCTTGGAGAGGCTTCTGGAGAGGGAATAGGTAGAATAATAATAATAAAAATGAATAAATAAATGAAAAATAAGGCTGTAGAGGAGATCTAGAAGGTGTTAACATAAAAACAGCAGTTCCAGTGAGGAGTGCTTTTCACTCACAGTGTTAGTGGGAAATATATTTGACAAATTTGAACAAGGTGAGGAAGCGAGATGGGTGTCTGCAGCCTGTGGGAAAGAGGGGCAGGTATAGGACTGAGTAGAACACGCTTCAGTCTTGGGAGGTCCTGGGTGCTAAGGAGGAGGATGGATGAGTGTGGTATTATGAGTTCAGTTGTGTTTCAGACACTCATAATCCAATCAGAATCCTGTGGCTGTGAAGGGGACAGTGAGGTCAGTTCTGTCTCTGGAGGTGACAGCCCAGCAGCAAGGACATGGCGGGGAAAGAACCTCTGCCTAGGTGCCCACAGGCCCTACCCGGGAGATGGGTAGGAGATGCCTTAGAGATGTGTTATCATGTCCATCCCACCTGAGAACATGACGGGACAGCAGCAGGAACATGGTCGTGTCTGTCAGAGAAGCTGAGCAGCCCGTAGCAGTCATGGAATTTAGAAAATCATGGTAAGGTCAGGTAAAAGACGACAAGAAGCCTAACGGGTTGGGTTCCCTGCATGAAGGGCAGTTTCTGAAGTGGCTGAGCTTTCCATGGTAGTTGGAAAAAGCAGAAGAGAGAAAAAAAAAAATGCAAAGTGCAATTTGGAAGGTGAGGATTGGATATGAGGAGGAAGAAATGTCAGTGGAAGGGCAGTGCTGTGGTGCAAGAGGTCACCCAGAGGGAGCTGGATCAGCCCATGGTTTGTGTTCCAAGAGCAGCCAGTGAGGGTGCAGACACAGCAGTGAAGGTGCAGAAATGCTGGGGTGAGAGCAGGTGGGGAAGCGAGATGGGTGTCTGCAGCCTGCAGGGAAAGAGGGGCAGGGGTAGGACCGTGTAGAACAGCCTGGGATGGAGATGGAAAAGGGCGCTGGCAAGGCTGGAAGGGACCCACAGAACCCAGGTCTCTGTCCCCTTGGCCATGGCAGTTGTCTCTGCCACTGAGGCCCAGGAGAAGCCATGTTGTCCTCATGGCACTGGGGCCTCTCTGCCTCCTTGCAGCCCCTTAGGGAAGCTGGAAGTTGTTGTCCCAGTGTTGTCCTTCCCTGGGCCTTGCACACCCACATCTCACGGTCCCAGGAAGAGCTCTGAGCCGTATGTGAGGGACAGGATCCCCCTTCCAATTGCCTGCAGGTCATGGCTTCTCCTTTCTGCTTCAGAAAGCAAACCAAGGGGTTTCTCAGCATCAGAGCTGAAGAAAAGACTCAAAGGAGACCTCATGGTGGCTACAGCTTCCTCACAAGGGGAGAAAGAAGGGAAGGTACTGATCTCTTCTCTTTGGTGACCAATGACAGAACCCAAGGGAATGGAAGAAGGGTGTGCCAGGGGAGGTTTAGGTTGGACATGAGGAAAAGGTTCTTCACCCAGAGGTGCTGGACACTGAACAGGCTCCCAGGGAGGTGTCACGGCCCAACCTGACAGTGTTCAAGAAGAGACTGGACAATGTCCTCAGACACACGGGGTGACCTGTGGGGTGTCCTGTGCAGGGACAGCAGTTGAATTCAATGATCTTTGTGGGTCCCTTCCAACTCAGGACATTCTACAATTCTATGAAATACTAGGTCAAAAGTCCATATTTTCATTGTACAGATGAGTTGTAACCATACACATCATGTGCATGTCCAATGTGTGCACATGGTGAGATGAACCCAAGGGAGCACAAATGAACCTTGGGGTGCCATAAAGGTCAATGGGACAGAGATGATGTTCAGGAGTCTCTTCCAACCTGCGGTATTGTAGGATTCCATGAATCTTTTCCTTGGAGAGCTCTTTCATGTCAGAATAGACAGAGGAAGAAGAAAATAAAAATCAGAGGCGGAAGCAGAGATATAAAATGCCCCAGAGTAAATACAGCAGCTCCTCTGAGGAACGTTTCTGCACTCAAACCCTTGATAGGAAATCTATTGGATACATTTGATGAAAGCAGCTGAGTTTGATCTGCTCACACACTGGACCACAAGGAGGGTGATGGCTGGTACGATGCCATGTGGTCACTTGTGTCTCAGGAACTCATGGTCCAGTAGGAAGCCAATGGCTGTGGAGGGGACTGTGAGGTCACTTCTGCCTCTGCAGGGGATAGGCCAACAGCAGGAACATGGCTGGGAAAGCACTGTGAGGTCACCCATACGAGACGAGCAATCGGGCCCAATCAGCATGGCTTTGTGAAAGGCAGGTCCTGCTTGACCAGCCTGATCTCCTTCTATGACAAGGTGACCGGCTGAGCAGATGAGGGAAAGTCTGTCGTGGGGAGTGAATCCGCCACACAGGCTGTGGGTGTTGTGTCCTTAGACTGCAGTAAAGCCTTTGACACCGTATCCCACAGCGTCTCCTAGAGAAGCTGCAGCTCATGGCCTGGATGGTGTATCTGCGATGGGTAAAGAACTGGCTCAAAGGCATTTTGTCCCCTGGAACCGTTTATTCCCTTCCTGTTCACATGGGCATCCCATGAATGCATCACTGCTCTCCTCCACTGTAGACAGTCACAAGGCCTTCTCCACCTGGACCTCAAACCAATGCCACTGGTTTCTCCAGCAACCTCATCCTAGACTGTGGGATGTCCAGAACAGTCCTCCCAAGACAGTTTGACAAAGCCTTTTTTCTGCACCATCCCCGCATCCCTGCTCAATCCCCTCATGTACAGTTCAAGGACCAGAAAGTTTGGGTGTAAGTGGAGCATTGAGAAAAATGGTCAGGAAAGCTTTGAAATGCACAGGGAGCCCATCAACATGTTGGCCTGCTGCTCTCTTCTGAACAGGCCCAGCGGTCCTGGACAGGATTTGCTGTGTTCCAGAAATTTGCCTGGAAGGTTGGGATATGGGGAAAAGGTTTGGTCTGGGAAGGGAGAGACAGGAGCTGGTGGAACTGGCTGGTGTGAGCGTGAGACATCTCTCCAACACCTCAGAAAAGTCCTGGCTCTCAGGGGGGTTGCATGGTCCTCTGAGAAAGAAAATATCAAAAATGACTTATCATAGAATCATAGAATAATTGTGGTTGGAAGAGACACTTAAGATCATCGAGTCCAACCATAACGTAAATCTGGCACTAAACCATGTCCCTAAGAGCCTCATCTATTTGTCTTTTAAACACCTTCAGTGAGGGTGGGCAGTCCGTTCCGTTGCTTCTAAACCCTTTCCCCAAAGAAATTTTTACTAATATCCAATCTAAACCTCCCTGTGTGCAACTTAAGGCCATTTCCTCTTGTCCTATCACTTGCTACTTGGGAGAAGAGACCAACACCCACCATGATAAAACCTCCTTTCAGGTAGCTATAGACAGCAATAAGCCTCCTTTTCTCAAGGCTGAACAGCCTCATCTCCCTAAACCGCTCCGCATAACACTGGTGCTCCAGACCCTTCACCAGCCTTGTCACGCTCCTCTGAACTCTCTCCAGCACCTCAATGTCTTCCTTGTCATGAGGGGCCTAAAATTGACCCCAGGATTCAAGGTGCAGCCTCACCAGTGCTGAGTACAAAGGGATGATCACTCCTCTAGTCCTGCTAAAACTCAGATTGAATCAAGGCTTGAACACCTCGGTCTGACCCCTGTTGGTGACAGGTTGGACTGCAGATTCCTGAGGTCCCTTCAACCTCAGTTCTCTTACGATCCCATTGTGATGTTGGGCTCTGTTTCTAACTGGAGTAGAGCAGACGATGATGGGGCAGGATCCACCTGTGCTGTAGGTGACCATCTAAACCAACATCTCAGCCAGGGAACCAGCCAACACCTCAGTGTGACTCGCTCTGGGCAAAGTGTGAGGAGTCCCGGGTAGGGAAGGTTTGGAGGGCATGGGGCGCTATGTAAGACACAAAATGATCTTGGCTTAATGATTGTAGGCCCATCAGATGTCAGTTAATGTCGATGAAAATTAAAATAAGAAGAACTGAAGACAAAGATCTAAAGCAAAGGAAGGTGTCAACATACTACTCTTTATTTTTCTTTACGGGGGTTTTCTTTTCCTTGAAAAGGAAAGAGTTTTCCAGAACTGGGCATGGATTTAGGACACAGATGTCTTCAGCTCGAGAGACACAAACACCTGGTGCCAGTGTAGATGCCCTGGGAAGCCCTCCCCAGGCTCCACCTGCATTGCAAGGTGCTCTGGTCTCCCCAGGTCCTGTGTGATAGATGGAGATCCCAGGCCAGCACCTCAGGTACACTGGGGCCCCTAAGCTGGCACTGACTGTTAATGATGAGACAGCTGATGACTGATGTCTGCTTGGAAAGGTGCACCTTTGCGTTGTTGTTTTGTTTCTGCTTTGTTTTGTTGTTGTTGTTCCTGCTGTTTTGTTTTTGGTTTTGGTTGTTGTTTTGTTGGGTTTGTTTGTTTGGTTTTTTTTGCTTTGGTTTCGTGGGGTATTTGTTTCTCCTGTTTTTTTTTCTTCGTTTGTTTGATTGGAGATTTTTGTTTAGTTATTTTTTTTATTTGTTTGGGTTTTTGTTTGTTTGTTTGTGTGGGATTGAGTGTGGTTTGTTCTTTTAAACATATTAATTAAAAAAAATAAAGACCAAAAAGTGAATTATGGGGAAGTGTACTAAGGGTAGAAGAAGAAATATCGGTCTTCCCCTGTACTTCTATTACCAACACACTATTTTATCATCTCCCTCGTCATTCAGGAGTTCCCACCTCTCCTGATTCAATGTCCCTGTCAAAGGACAACTTTCCAGCACTGTCTGGACATTTGACCTTCCCAGTGCTCTCAGGTTTCTCCTCCACTTGCTCTTCAGTCATTCAGTTCCTCTCAACTGTCTGGTTCCTGCTTTGAGCTTCAGGGAGTTACAAACTTGCCCCATTCTTCAGAGCTCTAATTAACATTGCAGTCAACACGTTCATTGTGTTTATTGCTATCCTTTCCTGTCTCTCTGTCTAGACCAGTTCTTGTGTGCGTGTCCCTTGTGGATGGTGGACATCAGATCCAGCTTACACACACAGCTGAGGAAAGTGTTTTACTGTTTATTAAACTGTGCAGTGTTTGCACAGGAGAGCAGGTGGAGCTGGTGCACAGGAGCTGCAGCATCTCCTGCAGAGCTCAGTGGAGAAGTCTGATGTGAGGAAAAGTGATGCAGTCTCTGGTGGCCAATGAGGGAACCGGCAGACTGGGGGTGGGGGGTGAGGAGCGAGGTTGTCCATACAGTGTCCAGCCCCAAGGGACTGTTCTCCTGCCTGTCCAGATGTCTTCAGGAGACCCTCTGGATCAATGTCCAGTGTAGAATGCTGCTGTCACTTCTTCTATACACTGAAAAATGACAGAAAACTGCCTTGAAAGAAAAAACCCTCCTTTATGAGATCTTCTTTGAAATCTTCATCAGCAATGTCCCATTGAAACCTCTCCAGTTACTTCTACAAGTCTGGAAGATTTGAAGAAAATTATAGAAAGAAACATCGCTCGTTAGGTCTTTCTGTGTTTTAATGAGCCCCATGGTGTATTTGGTGCTGAGTCCATGAACCTCAGATGCCAAGCACTGACTGAAGAATCTGCTCAAGAAGTCCAAGTCAGAGAAAACTCCAAAGTACCTTGAAGCATTAATGGGCCCCACTGAGGGCTGTTACTGACAAAGCCTCCCCAGGGACTCGTTAGAGCAGATAATTGGAGACTGTGATTGCATCAGGCAAAGGCAAAGTGCAGCAGTTCTGATGCTGAGAAAACCCTTGGTTTGTTTGATGAAGGACAATGGCCAAGTCTTGAGCCCTTGCCCCTAGGAAGGGAGATCCTGTCCGTCACACGTGGCTCAGGGCTCTTGGTGGGGATGTGGGGAGTGCGATGCCCAGTGCAGGACAATGGTGTGACGCTCCCTGGGGGTGCAAGGAGGCAATGGGTGCCATGGCCATGACAACCATGTGTCTCCTCTTAGGCCTCGCTGTCAGGGACATCAGCCATAGCCAAGGGAACAAAGACCATGGCTCTTTCAGGGACATCCAGCCTTGCCAGCGCCCTTGGCCATGTCCACCACAGTCCAACCTGCACTGTCCCAGGCCTGTGGCTGTTTCCCCACAAGCTGCAGACATCCCATGCACTTCCCCACCTTGTTCTCACCCCAGTGTGTCCCCACCTCTGCTGCTGTCTCTCCATCCTCAGCAGCTGTTTCTCGAAACACAAAGCCATGGCTGATCCAGGGTTCCTCTGAATGATTTTCAAGAGATCTTGAGCTACTACTGTTCTTCCCTGTCGATGTTTTACCTCAACCAGAAACTAAGACCACAGCAGCTGCTCATACAGTCCCCCAACCTATGAAGTGCAATACGGAAGAGAACTGAAGAGAAGAGAGAAATCCATGGGTTCAGAAAAAGCATTTTAATAAGGCAATAAAAATAGTGTTTTGGAATATTCTACTAACATGCTAATACTACTATGTATATAATAAAATTAAATTAAAATACTAAATGAAATACAAACAAATCAAACTAAATTAAACTAAGAAAATAACTCAGTGCATTCCCTCATGTAACTCCAGTGACACGAAACAGCCAGTCCTGGAGAAGGGAGCACCTTGGTCCCAAACAACCAATCCCAGGAAGACAGAGCAAAAAGACCCAAGGGCCAATTGCAAAATGGCAGAACAGCAAAAGGCTGAACTCCCTCAAAACTCCCAACAGAACAGAACTTCCACACAAAACTAACCAAAGTAGCTGGAAGACCCGAACTAATGGAAGTAACTACCCAGCTCCAGCTTTATACTGAGCATGACACTAATTGTAGGTGTGAGACTATAAGGGGAGATTGGCAAGGAGGAGATTTGTAAATACACTTAAGTGACTGTACCTGGGTGTAGAAAAACACAAATCACACTGATTTTTGTTTAGCCTTGTGTGCTTGCTTCACAAGTGGAACCTGTGTCTTTATAGAACATAGACTTGTGAAATCTTAAAGGCATCTTCTCAAACATCCTTGAAATTCCTGCTCTGCCGCAGGTAAGTATGAAAGCCATGTGCTAAACCGTGCCTGCATGAATCCCTGATGTACAGGTGAAACCAGCAGGTCCTGGTATCCAGACAGGACTGAGCTCTGCAGCACTTGTGCTCTTGCTTGTGTCACCTCTGCCCAGGTGCTTAGGTGCTTTTTTGGGGATCCCCCAGTTAGTGAGGTAAAGAAAATAATTTACACTTTGCATTTCATCTGCGGTTTGTGGTTGTTCCTGTGACCTGCCTGTGTCAGCTCACACATTTGGCATGTTCAGCACCACCAGAAACAGCCACGCCATGGTTTGCAAAAAGGTCGGGGACTGGGTGGCCGTGCTGGTGACTCCCTGTGTTCAGGGATGGCCCAGTACTGAACACTGGGTCCCTATGACCGCTTTCCTGGATCAACTGGCTCCACCAGAAGCATGGTCTGAGATTGATAATGGGGCAGTGGATTCCCCCCAGGCAAAAGAAACGTCTCTGCATGTGTTGCCATGGGAAGCAGCACTGGATTCTTCTCACAAGTCAGCCAGCAGATGGATTTGGTAATTATTTACCCACCTTAGAGCTCCTGACCGTGAAGCTGTCACATTACAACATATCAATGGTTGTGTCCAGAAGTTTTGTCACTGTATGCTGAACCTGTCAATTCAGTGTCATTCTCAGAACCTGGTGTGCAATGCAAAAAGGTATTAATGTGATGTGGCAGATGGGGATGCCTCATGCATTGCTTTTAGGATCCAGTCTGGACAGAGCAGCAGTAACGAGTGTCAAAATGCAGTTTTTGAGAGGAGTGCCTGCCTCACTCGAACCCTTGACTACAGCAGCAGTGACAACCGCTACAGGTAAGGGAGGTGCTCTAGTAAATTCCTTGGGGGAAATTTTGGCTGTAATTTTGGGACCCTCTGTTTGGATGGTAAATCAAGGAAAGGCAGCAAAACGAAATGTAATTACAGTATGGGTTATGAGGACACAGATGTAGAATGATCTTGTACAAGCTGGTATCCCACAGTCAGAAATAGATGGGGTCAGAACATCAGAAAAGTTTTGCTGATGGCAAAAGTTAATGCTTATGCAAAAAAGCCACCTGTGCCTGGCCCCATCACCTGCACTGTGCCCACCCCACCTGTCAGCTCAATACCAGACCAGTTTGCTTTTACCTGGCAACAAAAGCAATGCACTTTCCAAGTATTGCCTCAGAGATACACAGAATCAGAGAATGTCTTGATTTGGAAGGACCCACAAGGATCGTGGAGTCCAACTCCTGTCCCTGCACAGGACACCCCACAGGTCACCCCATGTGTCTGAGGATGTTGTCCAGTCTCTTCTTGAACACTGTCAGGTTGGGGCCGTGACACCTCCTTGGGAGCCTGTTCAGTGTCCAGCACCTCCGGGTGAAGAACCTTTTCCTCACGTCCAGCCTGAGCATGCCCTGGATCATCTTTCTTCTACTCCCTTGGGTTCTGTAATGACAGTCCCAGCCCTTCAAGCAGTCTTGCGTGAATCCAGTCAGGTCTCATCCACTTGCAGGGATCCAGCTGAAGTAACAGATCCAGTACAATCCCGGATCGTTTGGGAGTTTACCATTCTCATAGCTGTGGTTTTCCAGTCCAGGGTTATGGGGGCCCACAAGTCCATCATCGGTGTTGAAGACCAAGGTGAAGAAAGCACTAAACATCTCAGCTTTGCCTGTGTCCCTGTTAATAAGGTGACCATGCTCATCGAGTAATGAGCCAAAGTTATTTCTAGTTTATTTCTAGTTTGCTTTTATTAATACATTTAAGAAGTTCTTTTGATTGCCCTTCACAGTATTGAACAGTTTCAATTCTAATTGAGCTTTGGCAGCATGAATTTCCTCCTACAATAGCGAGCAGCATCTCTGTAGTCCCCCCATGTTGCCTGACAAACACAGTCCCTCCATTTGCCACCAAATGATAGCAGCTAATGTCGCACTCTGGTCAGGTACCATTTCTGTTTGCCATTATATTGATGATCATGGCAGTGTCACAATAAGAAACTGAAGTAGCTGGCAAATTCTGAAATTTCATTTACAGGACCAAGACTGGGCAACTAATCCAATGAAAACACAGGGCCCTAGTGCTACTGCACTATTTTTAGGAATAGTTTGGCATGGACAGCTTAGAGAAATACCAAACACTCCAGCAGTTTTCCGTACCAGCCACGGTAACACAATTGCATGCCTTTGGGGGATTTTTAGGGCATTGCAAAACTTTCATCCCTTTTATTTTTCTGTGGAGGTGGATTCCCCTTGTGAAGGGTTAATAGAAGAGCACAATAAAGTTGATACATTTAAGTCACAAAACAACAGGGAAGTAAATAATATGGCCTCTGCCAAGCTGCATGCTCAAGGTCTAAACGTGCATATAGATTGTGGACATCAATCAGCTTATACTTCACGTGCACGGAACGTAGCTCACAATCAAACCCCTTTGCTATTTTAGACTTGTAAAACGTGCACAGATCTTTGTGCTACTTATACTCGGGTACATTTAAGGGCATTATGTAGGCCATGGGAATAGATAAAACGCGGTCAGTGGGCCTTGCATACCTGTCAGGTTGATTTTAATGGCCCCCTAACGCATCTAGGGGGTGGCAATATGTACACACTGCTGTGGATACAGTGTCAGGACTAATTACATGGGAGGGTGAAAGTCACGGACTCCACACAATCCAATGTGAATTCAAGCAAAGCCGTTTATTGTTACAATTCTCCTTAAGTATCTTTTTGACCTGTCCACGTGCCATCTGCACATCTGAAGGCTGCTTGTAATTGGTCAATAGCTACTGTTCACGCGCCAAAAACTAACAAATAATTGTATTTTACAAATCTGCACGAGCTCTAGTGCTAAGCAAAAAGTATCTACTAAATTGCTGACTTGCTGACTCTTCTTCACTTGCTCAAGGCTGCACAAAGTCACGTAAGGCATGTAGGCTGCTCGACTCTTGCTCTCTTGCTGGATACAAAGGCCTCAGATGCCTATTCACTTCAGTTCCATACAATGTCCATTAACTTCAAGAAAATCCCTCAAATCTCCCACAATTTATATCAATATATCAGGAACAAGAGGAGGGCCAAGGAGAATCTCCATCCCCTGGTGAATACAGAAGGAAACATAGTGAGAGAAGATGAGGGAAAGGCTGAGGTACTAAATGCCTTCTTTGTCTTTGTTCTGTCTTTAATATTCAGAACAGTTGTGCTCCAGGTACTGAGCCCCCTGAGCCAGAAGACAGGGATAGGGAGCAGAATGAAATCCCAATCATCCAAGGAGATGTTGGTGACCTGTTACATCACTTGGATACCCATGAGTCTATGGGTCCAGATGGGATACACCCAAGGGTGCTGAGGGAGCTGGCACAGGTGATCACTGAGCCACTTTCCATTATCTACCAGCAATCCTGGCTAACTGGGGAGGTCCCGGTTGACTGGCTGTTGGCCATGGTGACAGCCAACTACAAGAAGAGCTGGAAGGACGACCTGGTGAACTACGGACCCGTCAGTCTGCCCTTGGTGCTGGGCAAGGTTGTGGAGTAGATGATCTTGGGTGATATCACAGGATTCACATAAGAGAACCATATGATCAGACCCAGTCAACATGGGTTTATGAAAGGCACGTCCTGTTTGACCAACCTGATCCCCTTCTATGACAAGGTGATCAAGCAGATAAGGGAAAGGCTGTGGATGTTTTGTCCTTCGACTTCAGCAAGGCCTTTGACGCTCTATCCCACAGCATCTTCTGGAGAAGCTGCAGTTCATTGCCTGGATGGGTGTATCTACAATGGGTAAAGAAGTGGCTGGAGCTGTGGTGGACAGAGCCAAATCCATTTAGGGACTGGTCATGAGTGGTGTCCCCAGGGCTCAGTATTGAGGTCAGTTCTGTTTAATCTCTTTATCCATGATCTGGATGAGGAGATCAAGTGCACCCTCAATAAGTTTGCAGACGACACCAAATTGGGTGGGAGTGTTGATTTGCTGACAGGTAGGAAGGCTCTACAGAGGGATCTGGACTGGTTGGATCAATGGACTGAGGCCAATTTTATGAGAGTCAACAAGGACAAGTGCTGGGTTCTGCACTTGGGCCATAACAACCCCATGAACACTACAGGCTCAGGGAAGGGTGGATGGAAAGCTGCTTGGTGGAAAAAGATCTGGGGGTGTTGATGGGCAGTGGCTGAACATGAGACAGTGTGTGCCCAGGTGGCCAAAAAAGCCACCAGTGTCCTGGCTTGTATCAGGAATAGTGTGACCAGCAGGACCAGGGTAGTGATCGCCCCCTGTACCGGGCACTGATGAGGTCAAACCTTGAATCGTGGGTTCAGTTTTGGGCCCCTCACTATAAGAAAGACCATGAGGTGCTGGAGTGAGTTCAGAGAAGGGACTGGAGCTGGTGAAGGGTCTGGGGCGCAAGTCTGATGAGGAGCAGCTGAGGGAGGTGAAGCAGTTGAGCCTGGACAAAAGAAGGCTGAGGGGAGACCTTCTCACTCTGCACAGCTCTCTGAAAGCAAATTGTAGCATAGAGGCTCTTGGTTTCTTCTCCCATATATCAAGTGATATGATGAGATAAAATGGCCTTAAGTTGTGCCGAGGAAGGTTCAGGTCAGACATTAGGAAACATTTCTTCATGGGAAGGGTTGTGAGGCAGTGGAACAGTCTGCCCAGGGCAGTGGTGGAGTCACCACCCCTGGAGGGGTTTAAAAGACTTTTAGATGAGCTTCTCAGGGACATGGTTTAATGCTAGAGTTGGGTTATGGTTGGACTCGAAGATCTTGAGGGTCTCTTCCATGCAGAATGATTCTATGATTCGGTGTTTCTAATCCAAGTTCCCATGTGTGCAAAAGTTTCCTTCATAGTACAGAAAGAGTGACTGGTAGAGAAAAACATAAAGCTGAAACTGAATGTCGAGTGAGGAAACCCTGCTGTCCCCAAGGTCAGAGGGAAACAGGGCTGGGAAGTGCAGACCTGGCAGTGGTGTCTCTGCTGCCCTGGAGGGCCTTGATGGACATGAAGGTGATCGCCATGACTGACAAGGTGCTGCTGACAGGCCCACTGTGAAAAGTGTTGGTCCGTTCCTCAGCTGTATCATCAAGGGGGTGAGTGAAGGCTGGTGGAGAGAAAAAGCAGAAGTTCAAATGTGTAGACACATACGTGGAGACTCCAGTGCAGTGTGCTTCCTATTTATGGACCGCCTTACATCTACTGGATAGAGAAATGATGGACATGCCATACTCCCGTGGTGGCAACCAGTTTGTTTCACAAAGACACCGAGTCTGTCTGCAGTGCTGTCTGGGGTGTCGGTCACACATCAGTGCGAATGGGGATGGCTGCCCCGTACAGGACCATCGCTGTCCCTGCCCAATGCAGGAGGAGTGTGTGAGAGCCTTGGCACCTCACATAACACTGCAGGTCTGTAATTGGCAATAGAAGGAACAACTTCCCTGAGTATGATCAGACAATGTGGGGATGTTCATGACACCGCTGCCATTACAGTCAAAGGAGCTGGAGTCAACCCAGCTGATGGAAAAGACAGAGAGAAACTTAGCTCTGTCTGTGGTTCCAGACTCCACTCATCAAATAAATGCCTGCATAGGCTGCCCCAAACATAAGAAATAAAGATTCTCTCATCCTAAAAGTGGCTATCTGATGTCAGTTCTATTGGCCAAAGGGATTCCCCACCGGCCTACAAGAAGTTGCCCCCAGATGCTGCCTCTCCTCTCCGCATTGCTCCACTCAGCTTGCAGCCAGCTCCATGTACTGTGCATCACCTCTGGCACTTCACATGTCACCTCGTCTTTGCATCTCAGCACATCAGTCTTGGCCTCTGCCTCCATTCATTAGCACGGGAGCTGAAACAAGGAGCTCACAAGTCAGTGTCTATTGCATGTGCACCTGAACTGAGGCCAGAGGAATCCATCTCCTGTGGGTTTGTGTTGTGCGTGGGGGTAGCTGAGGACTGCAGACATGGAATGGGGGTAGAATCCCTTCCCTCAGAAAAGGCAAATTAGATCATTTTGTGCCCATGTTTTGTCGTCATGTCCAAAGACGGGACAGTGAAAAGCTGATTCCTGGACCATAATATTTTTCAAATGAGAGAAATGACTCTGTGGGAAAAAAAAGTGTGTCTCACCAGCTGAGACAAGGAAATTAGAGCTGACTTGAGCTTGTTTCACAGCAGGTTCCCCTAAAGCTCCAGGGACACCGGGAGGGAGCCCAGAGAGGACAGAGAAAGGGACATCATGGGATGCTCCTCTGTTGCTAAGCTGGGACCAAGGGAGCTCCTGGCAAGCGGCAGCGCTGCAGAGAGACAGCTCTGCCCAGGAGCAGCTCCTCTGCACAGCGCAGCAGGGCTGAGGGCTCTGCCTGGAGCACCGAGGGCGCAGGAGCCAGGCACAGAGAGGGGAAAGGCAATGTAGGGTTGTAGATTGCTGAGGGCTCACTGAGAGACAAATCTTCACAGTCCTAACATGGTAAGTCTTTGGCTGTAGGACAATGTAGCTGCGTTTCCTGGTGGTATCTCCTAAAGGTGGCACATCCTGTATTACCAGATCTGTCAGGTCTCTCACACAGTATTTCTCACGTAGAGGAGAAGAACATGGTCCAGAGCAGGGCTTCCCTGCTGCACCATCAATGGCAAATGGCATGACGGCAACTTCTCCTGAGGGTGACTGCAAGGGGGAGCACTCAGGGGTTCCCAGGAGTGTCCTGCAGAGCAGGGTCCATGCCCCTCAGGGCTGTGCCAGGGAAGGGACTCTGCCATGTGCCAGGGTCAGCGCTCAGCCTGCCCCGGGAGATCCCAACAACAAGGAGGGGAAAAGATGTGAGTGGAAGGATCAAACCCTATTAGGGCAGAAAAGATGCTTCTGCTGTGGAGAGGGTGCTCTGTGGGTCAGAGTTGCTCACAGCTCCAGATCACTCCCAGCATTTTTCCAAGGGGATGCCTCAAGGAGAAGATCAATGCAAGGATTACCAGACAGATAAGGAGCTTTCCTGAGCCTGTCTTTTCAGTTTCCTAGCTCAAGGGGTGAGGGGTGTAGGAAAGGATAAAATGAAAATGAGCTCTCATGCTTAAACAAGTCACTGAGACTCCTGAACTGCAACTCTGAGTGATCAGTACATCTGCCAGAAGGCTCATAACATCCCTTCACCACCCCTCTGCCTGTGCACAGCACCTGCATCACCTTTACTGGACCCATCAGCCTTAGTCTGACCTGTCTTGTTTTCCAGCCTGCAAACAGGAAGATGCCCCCAGGCAGTGCCCTGGGAACAGGCAGGATCTGTAGGGCCAGGGGGAGGGCACAGAGGTTGGGATGGGGTCTGTGAGCACTGACAGGGAAGAGACATGGACAGGGAAACACCTCCCAGGGGGAGAATCTCCAGGCAGCAGGGACAGGATCAGAAATGAGAGGAAAATAAACTTGGAATTGTTATGGGAGGGAGAACAGAGAAAAGTCCCTGTGATCCCCTGCAGTGCAGATCCTTCCTGTGAGCAGCCCCCTGGCCTCCTGTCCCACCCAGCAAAGCCTCTGCCCTCAGGGCCGGGGGCTCCAAGGCATGAAGCAGCTCCTGTGCAGCCAGAGCTCCAGTTCCTCTGCAGAGCACAGGGGCTGAGAGCAGCTGCCCGGCAATGTTGGTGTCTGGGAGGTGGCTGCACAGCTGGGAAGGGTGATGCTGTCTGAGTGCCCGGCTGCCTCTGCCCTGGCCTCTCTCACACCCACCCTCACCGCATTGTCCTTCTTGCTCCCCTGCTCTGGGTCACTGCTGTTGGGATCTTGTTCTTGCTGTCAGGCTCTCTGGGGATGGCAGTTTCAGCTGCAGAGTCACAGCCTGATCTTGTGGGTCCTTTCCTGCAGGTGTGTCCATGGGAACACGTGTCCCAGCTTTGCTCTGCCCTGTGGGGCTGTGTGCAATGCAGTCTGTGGGGCTGGGGAATGAGCTGAGTCTCCCTGAATCAAATGCCATCATTAGGACTCTTGATTGTCTCGTTAAGGTTTCCTTCCAAGCTGTGAGCTTCCATCCAGGATGCCAACCTGTCCAACAGCAGCTGTGTGTTATCTGAATCCCAATGTAGAAGCACAGAAATGAAGCAACAGACAAAATGCTGTTTGGTTTGTGAAACAAAATCGTACGTGTCCTGGGCTAAATGTGGGGTTCTCAGACCTTAGGAAAGGGTGAGACATGGCATGGTGTGAGATGGATCCCTCTGCTCTAAGCAGTGCTTGGTGGCTTTTCAGGGTAACATGGGAGTGTGATCAGCCTCCATCTCAGGAAGGTGCCAGCCCAGGGCAGCTGGAGCAGGACAGAGGGACAGAGCAGCTGCCCTCACTCTGCACTGACCCACAGGCATCCTATGGTCTCGCAGGACTCGCTCTGTTCTCCCTGAGTGCACCAGAAATGCTGAGGGTTTCTGACACCCAACAACACTCCCCAGGGTGGGAAGGGAGAAGGAGCTGTAGAAACGCCAAACCTCTCCAACTCAGTTTCTCAGGCGTGGGGGTGCAGATGGTGACAGTCCCTTCTGCACCAGGAGCGGTTCCAGCTGACAAAGCTGAACCCCAGATCTGGCCCCTGCCCCACTCAATCACACAGGGTCAGGCTGACTGCTCAAGAGGCCCTGGGCAGAGACCCTGCTCTTCATTGCACACTCATCAAGCACCAACGAGGGCTCCAGCCAGAACGTTCTCCTGAAAACTAAAAGTGTCTCCTTGTGTGACGGGGTTTGAGGGTCTGTGAGTCTCATCTAAACCATCACTGTCTTTTCCTCCTTGCACAGGTCCTCATGCCCACAGGCAGCAAATGTCCAACAGCAGCTCCTTCACCCAGTTCCTCCTCCTGCCGTTCACAGACACACGGGAGCTGCAGCTCTTGCACTTCTGGCTCTTCCTGGGCATCTACCTGGCTGCCCTGCTGGGCAACGGCCTCATCATCACCACCATAGCCTGGGACCAGCACCTCCACACTCCTATGTACTTTTTCCTGCTCAACCTCGCTCTCCTTGACCTGGGCTTCATCTCCATCACTGTCCCCAAATCAATGACCAACTCTCTGTGGGATACCAAGGCCATTTCCTTTGCAGGATGTGCTGCCCAGGTCTTCTTTGCGTGTTTCTTGCGTGGTGCAGGGTATTCTCTTCTCACCATCATGTCCTACGACCGCTACGTTGCCATCTGCAAACCCCTGCACTACAGGACCCTCCTGAGCAGCAGAGCTTGTGTCCACATGGCAGCAGCTGCCTGGGCCACTGGGTTTCTCACTGCTCTGCTGCACACGGCCAATACATTTTCACTGCCACTGTGCAAGGGCAATGCCCTGGGCCACTTCTTCTGTGAAATCCCCCAGATCCTCAATCTCTCCTGCTCACACTCCTACCTCAGGGAAATTCGGCTTCTCATATTTGGTGCGCTTTTTTGTGAGGGATGTTTTGTGTTCATTGTGGTGTCCTATGTGCAGATCTTCAGGGCCGTGCTGAGGATCCCCCCTGAGCAGGGACGGCACAAAGCCTTTTCCACCTGCCTCCCTCACCTGGCTGTGGTCTCCTTGTTTATCAGTACCGGCACGTTTACCTACCTGAAGCCCCACTCCATCTCCTCCCCATCCCTGGACCTGGTCCTAACTGTTCTGTATTCACTGGTACCCCCAACATTGAATCCCCTCATCTACAGCATGAGGAACAAGGATCTCAAGGATGCTCTAAGGAAGCTGATGACTGGATGTTTTTCAGGAGCCACAGGCTGCCTGATTTTCCCTGCAAAGGCCTCCCAGTGTATGTCATGACTGGCCAAGTCTGATTTCCTCTCAGCTCTGATGCTGAGAAACCCCTTGGTTTGTTTGATGAAGGACAATGGCCAAGCCTTGAGCCCCTGTCCCTAGGAAGGGAGATCCTGTTCCTCACGTGTGGCTCAGGGCTCTTGGTGGGGATGTGGGGAGTGCGATGCCCAGTGCAGGACAATGGTGTGACACTCCCTGGGGGTGCAAGGAGGCAATGGGGTGCCATGGCCATGACAACCATGTGTCTCCTCTTAGGCCTCGCTGTCAGGGACATCAGTCACAGCCAAGGGGACAAAGACCTTGGCTCTTGCAGGGACATCAGCCACAGCCAAGGGGACAAAGACCTTGGCTCTTTCAGGGACATCCAGCCTTGTCAATGTCCTTGGCCATCTCCACCACAGTCCATCCTACACTGTCCCAGGCCTGTGGCTGTTTCCCCACAGGCTGCAGACACCCCATGTGCTTCCCCAACTTGTTCTCACCCCAGTGTGTCCCCACCTGTGCTGCTGTCTGTCCATCCTCACCAGCTGTTCCTGGAAACACAAAGTCATGGCTGATCCAGAGTTCTTCTGAATGACCACAGCACTGTGCTCAGAATGACATTTCTTTATCCTGAGCTCCACTCTGGGCCTCCAGAGCTGCAGTTTCTGATGGTTTTCCTTTCTCATGCTGTTTTCCTCTACCGTCTTGTAAAGAGATTTTCAAGATTCCTGAAGCTACTACTACCCTTTCTTGTCATGGTTTTACCACAACCACCAACCAAGACCATGAGAGCTGCTCACATTCTGCTCCCAGTGCCCAAGTGAGATAAGGGAGAGAAATGAAAGCGAAGGGAGAAACTTGTGGGTTTAGGGGAAAAAAAAAAAAAAAAAAAAAAAAGAAAAAAAGAAAGAAAACAGTGAAAATTATACACTACAAATAATAATATACTAAAATATACATAAAGTAAAATATATGATTCTCAGTGCAATCCCCCACGTAACTCCAGTTGTGCTGAACAGACAGCCCAAAAGAAGAGAGCACCCTGGTCCTGAACAGCTCATCCCAGCAAGAGAAAGTACAAGTGCAAAAGGCAGAGAGGCCCAAGGGCCAACTGAAAAGCAGAAAAACATCATAAAGCGGAACTGACACTGAACTCCCAATGGAATGGAACTTCCAAACAGAGCCAACCAAAGTAGCCGGCAAACCAAAACTAACTGGCTGGAAAAGGCATCTCCAGCTTTATAGTGAGCATGACACCAATGGTAAAGAATAGCTCGTTATTGACCTGGATGTCAGTCAAGGTGCTGTCCTGTCTGTGCCCCCTCCTGCCAATTTGCACCTGCAGCTGGACTCCAGAGAAGTCCTTGGTTTCACTGACAATAGTCCAGGTAAATTAAATAGAAATAGATAAATTAAATTAAGAAAATATACTCAGTGCTACCCCCCGTGTAACTCCAGTCACACGGAACAGCCAGTCCTGCAGAAGGGAGCACCTTGGTCCTGAACAACCCATCCCAGCAAGAGAGAGCAAAAGGGCAACAGACAGAAAGGCCCAAAGGCCAACTGCAGAATGGCAGAACCGCAAAAGGCTGAACTGACATCGAACTCCTGACAAAATGAAACTTGTGAATGGAACAACCAAACCAGCTGGAAAACCCAGAGTAACGGATGTAACAAGCCCTAAAAGCCGGCTCCAGCTTTAGACTGAGCATGACGCTAATCATAGGGAATATTTCATTGATCAACCTGCGTGTCAATCCAGGTGCTGTCCTGTCTGTGTCCCCTCCTGCCAATCTGCATCTGCAGCTGGATGGCCAAAGAAGTCCTTGGTTTCCCTGACAACAGCCAAGATCTCAGTGAGTTCTGACGTTCCTTTCATAGCAAATGGCAAACACTGTGAAGCTGCTAAAAGAAAAAAAATGAACTCTATCCCAGGGAAGAAACAGCGTTATCTCACTATTCTCATAGTAAATCTAAACAAAAGACTGTACTGGAAGTGAAGGAAAATGTATGAATAATATTAACTCAATTTCAGTAAAAACAGCACATTTCCTCAGCCTCCCCTTCACCAGGCTGAAGAAGTTTGGGTCTCTCAACATGTCCACATGTGACCCAGACTTTCTCTGGCCACATGGCAGCTCCTCCCCGTTCCTCCAGAATGGGGAACCTCACACTGGGACACACCGCTCCAGATGTGACCACACCAGTGCTGAGTCACGATGGGCAATAACTGCCCTTGACTGGGTGGCCACGCTCCTCCCAGTGCAGCCCAATGTGCTCATGGGCATATTCCTGTTTAGCACCACTGAAAACTGGCTGAACATCCAGGGTCAGAGGGCTGTGAGCAGTGGCAAAAAGCGCAGCAGGAGGTACCACGAGGAGCACTAAAGGACACCATATCCCTACCCAAACTCTCCTCCTACAGGTGTCACTTGGGTCCCTGGAACCACCTCAGTGACAAGGGGGAGAGCACTGCCTGTATGGGGTGGAGGAGATGGGGTCTGGAATGAGGGTCCTGGGGCAGTTTCTCGTGGTTGTTCACGCAGTGACAAGCTGGGCTGGATATTTGGAGAGAGGAACACTTTCTAGGGGCCTCCAAAGGGCATGTGGATGGTCTACGGTTTCTTGCATGGTGCCTTTTCTGGTGGCGATCGCAGAGGCTGCCAGCCCTTTAGAGGACCCAGGACAGGCCTTGTCCTTCCTCTGGTCACAGCTGGACCCCAGTTCTCCAGCTCAGACCCAGCTCAGGAGCCTTGTCTAGGGGTGACTTTTGGGGTAAGGTTGACAAGAGGGGTGCATAAGTTTGTCTTAAGGACATGTGATGAGCACCAGGACTGAAGTACCAGAGCAAAATGATGTGGCTTCTGGGTGAATACTTTCTTCAGTGCAAGACCTGACACAGGGTCCCAGACTTGCTCTCCATGCCACCCTTCACGAGGGATGATGCACTAAGAGATGGCAAGTGGGGGACACCAATCCTTCTCCAGCTACTTCCCAGGCCTGGTGAAGCACCAGGACAGCAAGGACTTCTGGTTCTGCACCCTAAGCTCTGGGTATAATCTTGGGGCAGCTGAACACCAGCATTTTTCTCTCCAAGGCCATTTCCAGCCCAGGTCAGCTCCTGTCTGACCTCCCCCATCCCTCCTCTGATCTGCTCTGGTGCTCCTGGCCCCTTCCCTGTGCTCCCCACAGGGCCCCAAACTGGCAGTGATGCTCTGCAGAACAGGTTGGTTGCAGAACCATGGAGTGACTTCAGACTGGTTGTGCTGCTCAGTGAGGGACACAGATGCAGCTGGATGGGCTGCACTGTCACTGAGCTCTTTCCTGGGCGTCTAAAGCTCTCGAATGAGTTCAGAGCATTTCTTGGGACTCATTGGATTTTCCACTCATTTCGGTTCAGCAATCCCTTCCTTGTCCTTCAGGTGCCTAGAGACTGGTGCAGGAAGACGTGGCACCTCTTCTGCCATTCCCTCGGTTTCTCTCACTGACAGAGAGAGAAGAGCTCAGTTCTGCCCCTCCTGCTCCCCTGCTGAGGAACCTGCAGCCCCATGAGCTCTGCCCTCAGTCTCCTCTACTCCAGCTGAGCAAACCCAAGGACTTCAGCCGCTCCTCATACGGCTTCCCCTCCAAACCCTTCACCAAATTTGCAGCCTCTTCTGGACACTCTCCAGTAGCTTTATCTCCTGAGATCAGCCCAGGGCAGAGCAGAGGGGGACAATCCCCCACCCTGCCCAACTACCCTGCCCGGCTGGCCGTGCTGTGCTGGATCCACCAGGACACGGGTCCCTCTTGGCTCCAGGGACACTGGTAGCTCTTGTTCAATTTCCTGTCAACCAGAACTCCCAGATCCCTCTCTGCAGAGCTGCTCTCCAGCATCTCGTCCCCTCAGCCTGTATGTACCATAGGGACAAAGTACCTCTCTGAACTGAGGTGAGAGATCTGGGCTAGAGGGATTAGTCCATGATGATTAGGGCAGATTGGATGGGGTGACCAGTGCACAGGGGCACAGCCCAGCCCCTGCTCTGCTGGTCCTGCAGATCTCTTGCAGGAGGTCTGGCTGTGAGAGGACACTGCTGTGTGCCAGCCCTGCACGCACACGCTGATCAGCTGAACAACGGTGTTTCATCTGTGGGTAACTTTCTTGGGCATGTTCTTGGGAGAAGCTTTGCAAAAAGACCTAAACCCTCAGGCCCTACCCATAGGAGATCACTTTGCTTTATAGAAGAACTGTTACAGAGGCCAGCTCTGTCACAGCAGTGCCCATTGCCTGTCCCTGCCTGCGCTCACAGCACTGACACACAGCAGGACGGGGACCAAGCTGCCAGAGTACTCAGGCCTTGCACCAACACAAGGGATGAGCAGGAGAGTGTGGGAGTGGAACCAGAACATCTCTGGAAGAACAAGCACTGGTGCTCCCTGGCAGGGCTGCCATGCTGGACTCTTTTCCCTTCCACCCATGCACATGGGAACTATCACTGCAGCTCCAGAAAGGTCTTGGAGAAAGAATGTCAGTGAAAATTATTGGTGAAGGATCCTTTATTTTGCTTAAACACAGAGAACATGATTCCACATTGACACAGCCACTCACTGAGAAAAGAAAAGCAGGCAGTGAATTACAAACGGAATAAAAATATTATCATAAAAAAAACCAAACTCACAAGTAGAGACAAAAAATACTGCACAAAGGATGAACCTGCAATAAGAATGTCTTCTTATGTAGAAGACAGACAGTTTATAGATTCAGAAGAAATCCAGTTGTCAGTTTCCACACGGCATCCTTGAGCTCCTGGTTCCTATTGCTGTAGATGAGGGGGTTCACTGCCGGAGGCACCACCGAGTACAGAACAGACACCACCAGATCCTGGGATGGGGAGGAGATGGACGGGGGCTTCAGGTGGGCAAACATGCCAGTGCTGACATACAGGGAGACCACGGCCAGGTGAGGGAGGCAGGTGGAAAAGGCTTTGTGCCATCCCTGCTCAGAGGGGATCCTCAGCACGGTCCTGAAGATCTGCACATAGGACACCACGATGAACACAAAACACCCAAATGCTAACCAGACACTAACCACAAGAAGCCCAGTTTCCCTGAGGTAAGAGTGTGAGCAGGAGAGCTTGAGGATCTGGGGGATTTCACAGAAGAAGTGGCCCAGGGCATTGCCCTTGCACAGTGGCAGTGAAAATGTATTGGCCATGTGCAGCAGAGCATTGAGAAACCCAGTGGCCCAGGCAGCTGCTGCCATGTGGACACAAGCTCTGCTGCCCAGGAGGGTCCCGTAGTGCAGGGGTTTGCAGATGGCAACGTAGTGGTCATAGGACATGATGGTGAGAAGAGAATACTCTGCTGAAGCTAAAAAGAAAAACAGGAAGTGTTGTGCAGCACATCCTGCATAGGAAATGTCCCTGGTATCCCACAGAGAGTTGGCCATGGACTTGGGGACAGTGGTGGTGATGCAGCCCAGGTCCAGGAGGGCGAGGTTGAGCAGGAAGAAGTACATGGGGCTGTGGAGGTGCTGCTCCCAGGCTATGGTGGTGATGATGAGGCCGTTGCCCAGGAGGGCAGCCAGGTAGATGCCCAGGAAGAACCAGAAGTGCAAGAGCTGCAGCTCCCGTGTGTCTGTGAACGCCAGGAGGAGGAACTGGGTGATGGAGCTGCTGTTGGACATTTCCTGCCTGTGGGCATGTGACCTGTCACAGGAGGGAAAAACACTAACAAGTTAGAGGAGATACCTCTGAACAAAATCAAATCCATTTTTTCATAGACCCTCCACAAGCTACATGCACTCTTTCATTTTCCAGCAGATGTTCCTTCAGCTCCGTGACTGGAGCTCTCTATGAGGAGAAGTTGAGGGAACCGGTACGGTTTAGCCTGGAGAACAGGAGGTTGAGGGGAGACCTTATTGCTGTCTACAACTACCTGAAAGGTAGTTGTGCCACGGGAGATTTAGAGTGGTTATTAGGAAAAACTCTTCCTGGAAAGGATTGTCAGGTGTTGGGACAGGCTGCCCACGGCAGTGTTGGAGTCACCATCCCTGGAAGGGTTTAAAAGGCATTTAGATGAGGTTCTTAGGGACATGGTTTAGTGCTAGTGTTCGGTAAGGTTATGGTTGGACTCAATGATCTTACAACTGAAATGATTTTATGATTCTATGATACAATGAAGAGCAGGGCCTCTACACATGGGGTCTTGATAAGTCAGCCCAACTTGGCAGTATGGGGTAGTTCTTGGACTCAGTGTTGTCAGATCAAACCACTGCTAACACAAAGATGCTAAAGAACATGTCTACATCTTAGAGGGAATCACTCAGCATCGAAGGACACCTCAATGAGACAGCCAAGCGTCCTGATGACGGCACTTGATTCAGGGAGACTCAGCTCGTTCCCCAGCCCCACAGACTGCATTGCCCACAGCACCACAGGTCAGAGCAAAGCTGGGACACGTGTTCCCATGGACACACCTGCAGGAAAGGACCCACAAGATCAGACTGTGACTCTGCAGCTGAAACTGCCATCCCCAGAGAGCCTGACAGCAAGAACAAGATCCCAACAGCAGTGACCCAGAGCAGGGGAGCAAGAAGGACAATGCGGTGAGGGTGGGTGTGAGAGAGGCCAGGGCAGAGGCAGCCGGGCACTCAGACAGCGTCACCCTTCCCCAGCTGTGCAGCCACCTCCCAGACACCAACATTGCCGGGCAGCTGCTCTCAGCCCCTGTGCTCTGCAGAGGAACTGGAGCTCTGGCTGCACAGGAGCTGCTTCATGCCTTGGAGCCCCCGGCCCTGAGGGCAGAGGCTTTGCTGGGTGGGACAGGAGGCCAGGGGGCTGCTCACAGGAGGGATCTGCACTGCAGAGGATCACAGGGACTTTTCTCTGTTCTCCCTCCCATAACAATTCCAAGTTTATTTTCCTCTCATTTCTGATCCTGTCCCTGCTGCCTGGAGATTCTCCCCCTGGGAGGTGTTTCCCTGTCCATGTCTCTTCCCTGTCAGTGCTCACAGACCCCATCAAACCCTCTGTGCCCTCCCCCTGGCCCTACAGACCCTGCCTGTTCCCAGGGCACTGCCTGGGGGCATCTTCCTGTTTGCAGGCTGGAAAACAGGACAGGCCAGACTAGGCTGACAGGTCCAGCAAAGGCGATGCAGGTGCTGTGCACAGGCAGAGGGGTGGTGAAGGGATGTTATGAGCCTTCTGGCAGATGTGCTGATCACTCAGAGTTGCAGTTCAGGAGTCTCAGTGACTTGTTTAAGCATGAGAACTTGTTTTCATTTTATCCTTTCCTGCACCTCTCACCCCTTGGGAGAGGAAACTGAAAAGGCAGGCTCAGGAAAGCTCCTTATCTGTTTGGTAATCCTTGCATTGATCTTCTTGAGGCATCCCCTTGGAAAAATGCTGGGGGTGATCTGGAGCTGTGAGCAGTGCTGACCCACACAGCACCCTCTCCACAGCAGAAACACCTTTCCTGCCCTGATAGGGGTCACTCCTTCCACCCTCAGCTTCTCTACACAGACCTATGGGGATCTCCTTGGCAGGGACCCTGCTCTGCAGGGCAACCCTGGGTGCAGAAACAGCTTCACACACCTGGAGTCATCCTCAGCAGGAGGCAGCTGCCTCTGATGGTTCATGAAGGAATTCCCTGCTCTGCTGCATGTCCTCCTTAGCTGTACAAAGAAGTTTCTGATAGTTTTACTTACCTGTCTCGTTTGTTGTACCAGCATCAGGAAATCCCACCACCTCCTCTGTGTGAAGATTTTTCTCCTTGTGAACTCACAGCAAACCTCCCACCCCAGACTGCATTTCTCCTCTCTTTCTGCCTCATCTCCCGTTGCAGGCAGAGCCCTCAGCCCTGCTGCGCTGTGCAGAGGAGCTGCTCCTGGGCAGAGCTGTCTCTCTGCAGCGCTGCCGCTTGCCAGGAGCTCCCTCTGTCCCAGGAGCCCAGCCCAGCTCAGCAGCACAGGAGCAGCCCAAGGCGCTTTAATGACCCCTCTGGTGGGTTTGGTGCAGAGTCCATGGACCTCAGACCATGAGGGGAAGTTGATGAAACCTCTCAAGAAATCAGATTCAAACTCCAAAGTTTCTTGCAATGTTAATGAGTCCCGCTGAGGGACACTACTGAGGAACTGACCCCAGGGTCTGGTTAGAGAAGAAAATGGGATACAGCGACAAGAGGTCAGGGAAAGCAAGGTGAAGTTCTCTTAGATGCTGAGTAAACCTGTATGTGTTTCATTAACCAAAGGGACAAGCCTTGACCCCCAGCCCTGGGAAGGCAGATCCTGTCCCTCCCACATTGCCCAGGGCCCTTCCTGGACAGTGTGATGTGGGGCTGTGCAAGACCAAGGGCAGGACTATGGTCCCACACCTCCCAGGTTCCTGGCTGGGGACAAGGAGGCCATGAGGCCCCTGTGCTGGAAGGACAAGGTGTCTCCTCACAGGCATCAGAGGTGCAGACAACAGCCATAGCCAAGGGGAGAAGGAGCTCATGTCTGGTGGGACTTTCAGCCTCTTTACGTCCCGTGATCATCTCCATCACAGCCTGTCCTGTGCTGTGGCATCCCCTGCACCTCTTTCCCTGCAGGCTGCAGACATCCCCCCTGCTGCCCCACCTTGCTCTTGTCTGAGCATCTTCCTTTCTTTGCTGAGATCTCTGCATCCTCCCCAGCTGTCCCTTGAAGCACAAAGCCTTGGGCTGATGCAGACTCCCTCTGCTGACCTGCTCCACCACAGCACTGCCCTTCCAGTCACATTCCTTGCTGCTCATGTCCAGCCTGGACCTCCCCAGCTACACTTTCAGCCATTATTTCTTTCTCAAACTCTTTCCCACTATGCAGAAAACCTCCACCACCTCTGAAACCACCCTTCAAGCACTTTCAGGCTACTCCTGCACTGCTGCAGCCTCCCCAGCACTGCTGGGCCAAAGCAGCCCAGGTCCCTCAGCATCCCACACCATGTGCACACCGTCCTGAACCTGCCTTGGCAGAGCCCTGCACTCTCCAGTTCCTCCCTGCTTCTCCAAACTGGGAAGCCGCACACTGGCACACCCCCGTGTGTGTGGGGTCACACCAGTGCTGAACCGAATGGGATGAGAACTCCAGGTGTCTGGGTCCCCACGCTCCTCCTCATGCAGCCCCGTGTGCAGCTGCCTTGTTCATGGTGAGTGTGCACCACGGGCTGGTGTGGGGACCTTGGAGTGCCCAGGCCCTTCTCCTCAGGGTCACTGCTCAGCGTGTCAGGTCCTGCTCTGTCCTCATGGATGGGGTTCTTGTCCCACCCTGACACAGAACTGGTCAGTTCTCCTTTTAAAACTTAGGAGATTCCTTATGGTGGAACACCAAATTTCCTAAAGGTCTGGACCCTCCCTGGACTGAAGCTCCATTTGTTCAACTGTTAATATTTGTACGCAGATGGTTTATCCTGATGAGCATGTCTTTCTTGAAATAACAGTGTGAGGAGTTACAGAACACTACAAATACAACCTCCTAGAGAAATATGGGGTCTTGGGAGTCTGCTACTCATAATGGATTTGGATTCCAAGGAGAATGTGTCCTTTATGTCAGAGAGCAGCAGGAATATGTGGAGCTCTGCCTGTGGACAGACAATGTGAGCTGAGAGCTGAGGAGTCAGCATGAGAGGGCAGAACAACATGGGAAATGTTGTGGTCACTGAACATCAGCTACAGACTCACTGATGAGGAAGAAGAATTAGATGAGGCCTCCTTCAGACAAATGAATGAAGCCTCATGTTTCCAGGACCCTGTACCCGTGGCAGGCCAGAGATATCCCAGTATCTGCAAGGTACCAGCCATCCAGGAGGGGCTGGAGCTCATTGACAACATCTTCCTGACACGGGTGACTGAGGAGTCAGTGGGGTGAGGTGCCCTGTGGGACTTCACACTTACAAACCAGAAAGAGTTGGTCAGGATGGAACAGTCAGGGATGGGAAAGTGGAGCTGAGGCTCCTGGGAGATGACCACAAGGCCAAGAGCAGGATTTCAGGAGAGCAAGCTCTGGCCTGCTGAGGGACCTGCTTGGGTCCTATGGGATACGACCTTGGTGTCTGCAGTGCTTTTCTCTCACATTTCCTCCCTCCTCTCTCCCACCTGCTGTTGTGCAGCGTTTTTTAACCTTTCTCAAATACAATATCCCAGAGGTGCTGCCAGCATCACTGAGTGGCTCAGACTTGGCAGGAGTGGGTCCATCTTGGAGCCAGCTGAAATCTGCTCTGTCTGATATTGGTCAAACTCCTGTTGTCTTCTCAGAGAGGTGACAACTGTAGCACAGACACACTCACCCCCAGTTCCAAGACTTTGCCATGTAAATCCAGTTAGATGTTACAAACTACTTGATCATGGAGAAGAAATGGAAAAGAACTTCTGTCAGCAACCTTAGGATGTCTCCAGTCAATGAGCAGGTTCCTATGGGGAACTGTAATCGCCCTGACATTACCTGGCCAGGCAAAGCTGCAGGTGTGAGCAGTCCAAACGATCTTGGGCCAACTTCTTAACATATCTGCCTGGTGGGCCAATGAGGGTGATGCTCACCTGGATCTGGTACTGATGAAGAAGGAAGAGCTGTTGAGGGATGTGAACATGAGTGTCCACCTTGGCTGTCGTGACCAGGAAACAGTGGGGTCCCAGACCCCGGAGGGGAGGGAGGAAGGCCAGCAGCAGAGCACAGCCTGGTGTGCTCCAGAGGAGAAGACTTTGACATACTGGGGGATGGTGAGCAAAGCAGCACACATCAGCCTTCTCATTGCTTCTCCCTGACATGCCCTGACCCTCTCCCACACCTACACATGGCCAATCACGGCTGCTCAGGGCCTCCCGCTCTTCAGAAGAGGCCTTGAGCATCTTGGTTCTTCATGGTGGTAATGATAAACTTCTTTGCTCTCTCCAGAGAGCATTTCCCCTCTCTCTGCCTTGCTTGTCTCCTGTTGCAGGCAGAGCCCTCAGCCCTGCTGTGCTGTGCAGAGGAACTGCTCCTGGGCAGAGCTGTCTCTCTGCAGCGCTGCCGCTTGCCAGGAGCTCCCTGTGTCCCAGGAGCCCAGCCCAGCTCAGCAGCACAGGAGCAGCCCAGGATGTCCCTTTCTCTGTCCCCTCTGGGCTCCCTCGTGGTGTTCCTGGATCTCCAGGGGAGTGGCCCATGAAACAGGCTGAAATAATCAGGGATGTTTCTTCTCTCACCTCTACAGACACAGTTCTGTCCTGCAGTAGTTCTTTCATATTAGAAAATAATTTGGGCATGAGAAGCATCTTTTATTTTCCCATCATTAGACAAGACATCAGGAAGATTACAGCAAAGGATCTAAATTCTCGAAGCTTGGCAGAGGAATATCTTCAGCTGAATGAGTTTAGGGATTTTATTCCGTTTTTGTAGTCCTAGGGCTAGAAAGACATTCAGCAATCTTTTGAATATGTCATTTATTTTTTTTTTTTTTAATACGTCATTTTGCTCTGAATAAAAGCCTTTGCACACATGGTGTCTTGGACACTTGGTACCAGGTTTCTTGTGGCAGGTCAGAGCTGGGCTGGTGCCACAGCTGGGGTGGTTCAGCCCAGATGTGAGGCAATGGCCTCAGCCAGGGACCTGACTGGGGGAGCTGGAGCTGCCAGTGCTGCAGAGAGAGCTGTGACACGGGTGGAATGAACTGCCAGACAGGGTGGCAGAAGTGAGTTCATCTGGTCTGCAAGGACAGCAGCCTCCAAGCACAGCAACAGGCCAGATCAGAACTCAGTCCAGACCTGTAAGGCGATTCAAGGGCCCATAATGAGCTGTTACTACTGCAGGGACAGTTGAAGGAGAAACAAAGACAGTGTGTGGCCATTGATGAATTTAATAAGGGAAAGAGGTGAGAATCCCTGTGTCCTCTTGTCCTCCATCTTCACCAGCAATGTGTCGCAGGCCTCTGTGACTGGAGACAGAACAACCAGCAGTGGATGGGGATCAAGTCAGGGGTCACTGGAACTAACACAATCCTTTCCAGTCTATGGGACAGCAGGGGCAGCATCCCAGGAGCTGAGACAGCAGGACGATGTCACAGGGAGACCACTCTCCACCATCTTGGAAAGCTCATGGAGACTGGGGGGACTCCATGACCACTGGCAGCTCTCACACAGTGTGTGCACTTTTCAAAATGGCCAATGGGTGAGCAGGGGAACTAAGGGCTGTGCCCCAGAACATGTCCACTGGGACCCCATTTCTGGGTGTCTGGAAGAGAAGGTGACGGGGTTTACCCAGGACAGGTTGTGCCTGTCCATCCTCTTTGCTTTCTGTGAGGAAAGGACAGGGTTGTGGATGTGGGGAGAACATTGATGGTCTGTTACCTGGAAGTCAGCAAGGCATTCTGCGTCATCCCCCACAATGTGCTTGTGCCCAAGTTAGGATATTATGGTCTGTGTCAGTGTGCAAGTAGATGGGTAAAAGGCCATCTGGATGGTCGCTTAGAAGGACAGTAGATAAAGGGAAAAACTTTCCAGTCCTGAGGACAGTCAAGCACTGGAAGCTGTTTCCCAGCAGTGTGCATCCACTCTATCTCAGAAAGTTACCACGATGTGTTTGTATAGACCCCTCACTAATCTGGTCTGACTCTGCTTTTAGGAGGAGGTTGGTCAAGACACATCCTGAGGTGCCTTAGAGACTGAATGACACTGTCCTTCCTTCCTTCCCCTTCATGTTTCTGATTTGGAGAAAGCTCTGAAGTTCTCTCTGATCACAGAAATAATTCACATGGGGAGCAGGGCTGCTTTACAAATAACGGTAAACAGCCCTGATCGCAACTTTTCTATCATCCTTTTTCATTTGCCCCAGCCCAGCTGCTTCTTGCTTGCTGTCCATATATCCCTCCAGAAGGAACACACCACCTTGTTCATCCTTTCAGAGCAGGTTGCTCAAGAGGTGTCAGCATCCATGTACAGAGTCTGCGCATCAGCCAGGCAGCAAAGCCACCGTTACAGAAATGCAGACGAGGCTCTTGACCAGCTCCTTGAACCCAGATATCAGCGTGACGTGTCTGCTGAGATTCCATGGAACACCTGAACTTTAAGTTCAGGGCATGTGAGTGCTGGTTGGGTATCCTGGATTGTCTCCTGAGCCATGTGGTGCTTCAGGCTGTGAAGAGAATCAAAACCAACTTTTTCACTGGGTTAATTAATTTTACAGACTGTCACACAGGGAGTTGAAGGGAGCTCAGAACTCCAGTATTTGCTGTACTATAAGACTTGATACCCCATCCACAGGTACAGATCTAAATGGTCCAGATAGAGGGTGATCTTGCAAAAGTCACCCTTTGTGTCCCCAGGTGCATGGACGCTGCTCATGTGCCTCTGCAGAGAGTGGCAGAGGTTGGATCCCTTTCTCAGGAGAAACTCCTTGCTGGAAAGACACAGCTACGGGGTTGGCTCAACAAGGTTTTATTGCATTTCACTCGGCATCAGATTTGACATATTTGGTGCTTTTCTGTGATCACTTCTGCACAGATGATCACAGAAGGACAACCATTTCATAAGAGTTGGTTACAAAGGCCCTGTCATGAACAAGAAATCTCACCGTGAGATCTGGAGGGAGTGAGGAAGATTATAACAAGCACCAGGAAGAGCCAAGAAGCTCAAGGCCTCTTCTGTAGAGCGCGAGGCCCTGAGCAGCAGTGACCGGCCATGTGTGGTGTGGGAGAGGGTCAGGAGATGTGGGGTAGAAAAGGGTGATGGCTGATGACTTCAGCAAATCCTTACAACCATGTCTGAACCACAAGTGGAATGCGGCTGATATCTGGGGGTCAAAGAGGAATAGTAGAAAGATTGTTGTTGATTTTGGAAAGAAGGCAGGCTTTTTTGGACTAAGGATATATGGCAGTGCCATTTGCATGCTGTGGGCTTGGCTGTGCCTGGGAGATGGGGAATGGCTGCTGCTGGGGTGTTTGTGCTCAGTCATGGCCCATGAGCTGACCCTGCTCTGCTCCTCTCTTACACTGCCCACACTTGGATGGACCTCAGGACTCTTCCATGAACCTGGTGGATGCATGGACCTCCTGGAGGGATGAGTATTGATCCAAATAGAGGATTCAAGCAAGTGTGGGACTGGGACAGCTCAGGTGATTGGTGACCATTGCGAGGTGTATGAAAGAAATTGAATGGGTTTGGGGGACCTCACAGGTTGCCAAGTCCTCAGAAAACCAGAGCCTTGTGGTTAAAGCAACAGCACTTGGCACCAAACCCACCCCCAAAACACAAAACACTCACAGTGACCACAGGCAGAGCCTGAGAAACCTTTGACTGAAAGGGTCTCCTTTGTCTGGTCCTGGGGTCAGGGCTTGGCCATTCTGGTGATGAACAAACGTCAAGGGCTGACGTGGCACCAGAGCCACCTCCACATCGCCTTTACCACCTACGACCATTGTCTCCAGGTTTTTCCTTGAGCAGGCTCCAGGGACAGGGACTGCTTGTGTCAGCACTGGCCCTTCGTGGGGTCCCAAACACCCTCAGAAACTTGGGGTTTGTTTCTGCCCTTCAGGTCATGACAGGTTTGTTCATTCTTTCAGTACCTGCAGTTCAGGATCGTGGCAGCAGAGGGCTCAGTAACATCCAAAACGCCCTTTCAAGACAATGCTCTCTGCAGCACTTTCCTAAAGGCTTCAAGTCTGGTGTGGATGATTTCAGAGATTTCAGAATTGTAGCCAAACAGTCAGCATTTCCATAATAAAGAGTAATAAAACCAAATCTCTAATATTTCCGTCACCCTCCCAAAACCCTTATTTCCACAACAGCTGGTATCAACAATCTCCAATGAATATTGATCTAGAGAATCTCCTGAGAACGACTGAATGTGTCAGAGAAGTGGGTGCCTAAAGCATCACTTGACCGAGGAGACAGGCCAGGACACCTCAAGAGGAGTCACACTCCTCTGTACCAAGAGGTGGGTGTTCCTGGGAATCTCAGATGCCACAGCACAGTGATACTTGTGTTCAGGGAGCTGTTCAAGTGACCCACCTCCTGTTCTGTAATGGTGTCTGAGTTTGCTCAGGTCACCCCTGACTTGAGCCCCATCCACTGCTGGGTGTTCTCCAGACTCCTGTCTTCAGGAACAAAGTCGCAGGAGACCTTGCTGGTGAAGATGGAGGCAAAGAAGCCATGAAGAACCTCAGTCCTGTCTGATTCTGCCCCTATAAAGTTCAGCAGCAAGCCCATGTTCTCCCTGTCTATTCCTTTTTTTTTTTGTAAGGAAGCTGTATCAGCTCATCTTGCTGCCCTCCGCCTCCCCTTTAGGTATCAAGTCCAGGGCAACTTTGGAATCATCTCTGCATCCGTGGCCAAGGTTTCTAAATTCCTCCTTTGCAGCTTCCCCTGCTTCCACCTCCTGTGTGCTGCCTTTGTGCTCTGCAGCTCCATCAGTTCAGAGGATCAGCCTCACAAGATAAATGCTTCTTTTTATGGGTACTCGGAGGGATCATTCTTGTGCTTGGAGCAGCCTGTCCTATAAGGCTGATCAGATTTCCTGAACTCCTTCACCCTCCATGACTTTACCACATCACCACCTCTACCTGCCATCCCCTAGTATGTCAAAGTCTTCTCCTCTGGAGCCCACCAGCCTGTGCTCTGCTGCTGTCCTTCCTTCCTCCCCTCTGGTACCTGGGACCCCACTGTGTCCTGGTCACAACAGCCAAGGTGGACACTCATGTTCACATCCCTCACCATCTCTTCCTTCTTCGTTGGTACCAGATCCAGGTGAGCATCACCCTTGATGGCCCATCAGGCAGCTCTCTTAAGCATTTGGCCCAAGATCCTTTGGACTGTTGGCACCTGCAGCTTTGCCTGGCCAGTGACTGTCACGGCAATTACAGTGCCCCATAGGAACCTGCTCATTGACTGGAGACTTTCATGTGTTGCTGAAAGAAGATCTTTACAATTTCTTCTTCACGATCAATTATTTTGTAACATCCAACGCACTGTCACCCTGTGCTGGGTTTATGGCAAAGTCTTGGAACGGGGGGTGGGTGTGGTTGTGCTACAGTTGTCACCTCTCTGAGAAGACAACAGGAGTTTGACCAACGTCAGACAGAGCTGATTTCAGCTACTCCAAAATGGACCCACTCCTTGCCAAATCTGAGCCACTCGGTGATGCTGGCAGCACCTCTGGGATATTGTATTTGAGAAAGGGTAAAAAACACTGCACAACAGCAGGTGGGAGAGAGGAGGGAGGAGATGTGAGAGAAAAGCACTGCAGACACCAAGGTCATACCCATAGGACCCAAGCAGGTCCCTCAGCAGGCCAAAGCTTTCTCTCCTGAAATCCTGCTCTTTGCCTTGTTATCATCTCCCAGGAGCCTCAGCTCCACTGTCCCATCCCTGACTGTTCCATCCTGACCAACTCTTCCTGGTTTGTAAGTGTGAAGTCCCACAGGGCACCTCACCTCACTGACTCCTCAGTCCCCTGTGTCGGGAAGATGTTGTCAATGAACTCCAACCCCTCCTGGATGGTTGGTACCTTGCAGATACTGGGATGTCTAAGGTCTGTCATGAGGACAGGGCCCTGGAAACATGAGGCTTCTTTCGTTTGTTTGAAGGAGGCCTCATCTCATTCCTCTTCCTCATCAGAGATCCTCCAGCTGATGTCCAGTCACCACAACACTGCCCATGTTGTTCTGCCCTCTCATGCTGACTCCTCAACCTTCAGCTGACATTGTCTGTCCCCAGGCAGAGCTCCACGCATCTGGTATGTACCCATCAGATAACTCAATATTGAGAAGATGAAGTAACCAGTGCTGTATCAGGGTGTGACAATAACCCCATCCATCAGGACAGAGCAGGACCTGACACGCTGAGGAGAAGGGCCTGGGCACTCCAAGGTCCCCACACCAGCCCATGGTGCACGCTCACCATGAACAAGGCAGCTGCACACGGGGCTGCATGAGGAGGAGCGTGGGGACCCAGACACCTGGAGTTCTCATCCCATTCAGTTCAGCACTGGTGTGACCCCACACACACGGGGGTGTGACAGTGTGCGGCTTCCCAGTTTGGAGAAGCAGGGAGGAACTGGAGAGTGCAGGGCTCTGCCAAGGCAGGTTCAGCACCTTGTGCACATGGTGTGCGATGCTGAGGGACCTGGGATGCTTTGGCCCAGCAGTACTGGTGAGGCTGCAGCACTGTAGGAGTAGCTTGAAGAGTGGTTTCAGAGGTGGTGGAGGTTTTCTTCGTAGTGGGAAAGAGCATGAGAAAGAAATAATGGCCCAAAGTGCAGCTGGGAAGGTCCAGGCTGGATATGAGCAGGAAGGAATGTGACTGGAAGGGCAGTGCTGTGGTGGAGCAGGTCAGCAGAGGGAGTCTGCATCAGCCCAAGGCTTTGTGCTTCAAGGAACAGGTGGGGAGGATGCAGAGATCTCAGCAAAGGAAGGAAGATGCTCAGACAAGAGCAAGGTGGGGCAGCAGGGGGGATGTCTGCAGCCTGCAGGGAAAGAGGTGCAGGGGATGCCACAGCACAGAACAGGCTGTGGTGGAGATGGTCACGGGACGTAAAGAGGCTGGAAGCCCCACCAGACATGAGCTCCTTCTCCCCTTGGCTATGGCTGTTGTCTGCACCTCTGATGCCTGTGAGGAGACACCTTGTCCTTCCAGCACAGGGGCCTCATGGCCTCCTTGTCCCCAGCCAGGAACCTGGGAGCTGTGGGACCGTAGTCCTGTCCTTGGCCTTGCACAGCCCCACATCACACTGTCCAGGAAGGGCCCTGAGCAACGTTGGAGGGACAGGATCTGCCTTCCCAGGGCTGGGGGTCAGGGCTTGGCCCTTTGGTTAATGAAACAAATTCAGGTTTACTCAGCATCAGAGCCACCTTTCACTTGCTTACCCTTTGTTCTGCTTCAAGTTTTCTGTCCCAGCTGCCCTGGGGATGGTTTCTCAGTTGTGTCCCTCAGTGGGATTAATTAATATTACAAGAAACTTTGAAGTTTAGATCTGAGTTTGAATTCTTCAACTTGTCCTCAGGGTCGGAGGTTCATGGACTCTGCACCAAAGCCACCAGAGGGGTCATTAAAGCACCTTGGGCTGCTCCTGTGCTGCTGAGCTGGGCTGGGCTCCTGGGACAGAGGGAGCTCCTGGCAAGCGGCAGCGCTGCAGAGAGACAGCTCTGCCCAGGAGCAGCTCCTCTGCAAAGCGCAGCAGGGCTGAGGGCTCTGCCTGCAACGGGAGACAAGCCAGAAAGAGAGGGAAAATGCAGTGTGGGGTGGGAGGTTTGCTGTGAGTTCACAAGGAGAAAAATCTTCACACAGAGTAGGTGGTGGGATTTGCTGACGCTGGTACAACAAACTAGACAGGTAAGGAAAACTATTCAGAAACTTTCTTGTATAGCTAAGGAGGACATGCAGCAGAGCAGGGAATTCCTTCATGAACCATCAGAGGCAGCTGCCTCCTGCTGAGGGTGACTCCAGGTGTGTGAAGCTGTTTCTCCACCCAGGGTTGCCCTGCAGAGCAGGGTCCCTGCCAAGGAGATCCCCACAGGTCTGTGTAGAGAAGCTGTGGGTGGAAGGAGTGACCCCTATCAGGGCAGGAAAGGTGCTTCTGCTGTGGAGAGGGTGCTGTGTGGGTCAGGGCTGCTCACACCTCCAGATCACCCCCAGCATTTTTCCAAGGGGATGCCTCAAGAAGATCAGTGCAAGGATTACCAGACAGAGAAGGAGCTTTCCTGAGCCTGTATTTCAGTTTCCCAAGGGGTGGGGACTGCAAGAAAGGATAAAATGAAACTGAGACCTCACGTTTTAAAAAATCACTGAGACTCCTGAACTGCAACTCTGAGTGATCAGTACATCTGCCAGAAGGCTCATAACATCCCTTCACCACCCCTCTACCTGTGCACAGCACCTGCATCACCTTTGCTGGACCCCTCAGCCTAGTCTGACCTGTCCTGTTTTCCAGCATGCAAACAGGAAGATGCCCCCAGGCAGTGCCCTGTGAATAGGCAGGATCTGTAGGGCCAGGGGAGGGCACAGAGGATGGGATGGGGTCTGTGAGCACTGACAGGGAAGAGACATGGACAGGGAAACACCTCCCAGGGGGAGAATCTCCAGGCAGCAGGGAAATGATCAGAAATGGGAGGAAAATAAACCTGAAATTAATATGGAGAGGGAGAATTCAGAAATCTCTGTATGATCCCCTGCAGTGCAGATCCCTCCTGTGAGCAGCCCCCTGGCCTCCTGTCCCACCCAGCAAAGCCTCTGCCCTCAGGGCCAGGGGCTCCAATGCGTGAAGCAGCTCCTGAGCAGCCAGAGCTCCAGTTCCTCTGCAGAGCACAGGGGCTGAGAGCAGCTGCCCGGCAATGTTGGTGTCTGGGAGGTGGCTGCACAGCTGGGGAAGGGTGACGCTGTCTGAGTGCCCGGCTGCCTCTGCCCTGGCCTCTCTCACACCCACCCTCACCGCATTGTACTTCTTGCTCCCCTGCTCTGGGTCACTGCTGTTGGGATCTTGTTCTTGCTGTCAGGCTCTCTGGGGATGGCAGTTTCAGCTGCAGAGTCACAGCCTGATCTTGTGGGTCCTTTCCTGCAGGTGTGTCCATGGGAACACGTGTCCCAGCTTTGCTCTGACCTGTGGGGTGTGGGCAATGCAGTCTGTGGGGCTGGGGTGTGAGCTGAGTCTCCCTGAATCAAATGCCATCATCAGGACTCTTGATTGTCTCCTTGACTTTTCTTTCAAGATGTGAGCTTCCGTCCAGGATGCAAACCTGTCCTACAGCATCTGTGTGTTATCTGAAAGCCCCATGGATAAGCACAGAGCTACTGTGACAAAGAAAATGCTGTTGGGTTTGAGAGATGAGCTGTGTGTGTCCTGGGCTGAATGTGGGGAGCTGAGACGTTAGGAAAGGGTGAGACATGTCGTGGTCTGAGGTGGATCCCTCTGCTCTCAGCAGTGCCTGGTGACTTTTCAGGGTAACATGGGAGTGTGATCAGGCTCCATCTCATAAAGGCGCCAGGCCAGGGCAGCTGGAGCAAGACAGAGGGACAGAGCAGCTGCCCTCACTCTGCGCTGACCCACAGGCATCCTCTGGTCTCGCAGGGCTCGCTCTGTTCTCCCTGAGTGCACCAGAAATGCTGAGGGTTTCTGACACCCAAGAACACTTTCATGGGTGGGAGGGCAGAAGGAGCTGTAGAAACACCAAACCTCTCAAACGCCGTTTCTCAGGCCTGACAGCCCCTTCTGCACCAGGAGCGGTTCCAGCTGACACAGCTGAACCCCAGCACTGGCCCCTGCCCCACTCAATCACGCGGAGTCAGGCTGAGTCCTCGAGAGCCCCTGGGCAGAGACCCTGCTCTTCATTGCACACTCATCCAGCACCGATAAGGGCTCCAGCCAGGACGTTCTCCTGGGATAATAAGTGTCTCTTTGTGGGAGGGTCTGTGGGAAATGGCTTTGGTTTCTCCCAGAGAAGTCTCATCTAAACCATCACTGTCTTTTCCTCCTTGCACAGGTCCTCATGCCCAGAGACAGCAAATGTCCAACAGCAGCTCCATCACCCAGTTCCTCCTCCTGCCGTTCACAGACACACAGGAGCTGCAGCTCTTGCACTTCTGGCTCTTCCTGGGCATCTACCTGGCTGCCCTCCTGGGCAACGGCCTCATCATCACCACCATAGCCTGGAACCAGCACCTCCACACCCCCATGTACTTCTTCCTGCTCAACATCTCCCTCCTCGACCTGGGCTCCATCTCCACCACTGTCCCCAAATCCATGGCCAACTCCCTCTGGGATACCAGGGCCATCTCGTACTCAGGATGTGCTGCACAGCTCTTTTCATTTGCCTTCATGACAGCAGAAGAGTATTCTCTTCTCACAGTCATGTCCTACGACCGTTACGTTGCCATCTGCAAACCCCTGCATTACGGGACCCTCCTGGGCAGCAGAGCTTGTGTCCACATGGCAGCAGCTGCCTGGGCCACTGGGTTTCTCAATGCTCTGCTGCACACGGCCAATACATTTTCACTGCCACTGTGCAAGGGCAATGTCCTGGACCAGTTCTTCTGTGAAATCCCCCAGATCCTCAAGCTCTCCTGCTCACACTCCTATCTCAGGGAGATTCGCCTTATTGCGATAAGTTTCTCGGTAGTATTTGTGTGTTTTGTGTTCATCATGGTATCCTATGTGCAGATCCTGAGGGCCGTGCTGAGGATCCCCTCTGAGCAGGGACGGCACAAAGCCTTTTCCACCTGCCTCCCTCACCTGGCCGTGGTCTCCCTGTTTGTCAGCACTGACATGTTTGCCTACCTGAAGCCCCCCTCCATGTCCTCCCCATCCCAGGATCTGGTGGTGTCTGTTCTGTACTCGTTGGTGCCTCCAGCAGTGAACCCCCTCATTTACAGCATGAGGAACCAGGAGCTCAAGGATGCCCTGTGCAAACTCATATCCTGATGTGTTCTCAAGCAAGAAACTGGCCATCTGGTTCTACATAGACATTTTAATGTAGCTAACTACAGGTCCAGCCAGTCATCTGGATTTTTTGTTGTTATTAGTTGTTTTCTTATTGTGATAATCTTGTCATCCCCTTTCTAATTCACTGTTGGCTTTTCTTTTATAACTGTTGGCTTTTCTTTTATAACTGTTGACTGTGTAAATGAGGAGTCATGCTCTCCTTATCTCTAAACAAAATAAAGTGCTCTTTAGTGACTTTTTTTTCACTATGTCCTTCCTGCAAGCCCTTTTTAGAACTGCAGGGACGGTTCCTGTGTTCATGGAAGGAGGGGAAAAGCGTCCAATATGGCAGCACTGCCGGGGAGCTCCAGCACTTGGTCTTCCAGAGCTGTTCTGGTTCCACTCCCACAGTCTCCTCATCCATTGTCTTGGTGCAAGACCTGAGTGCTCTGGCAGCTTGGTCCCCGTCCTGCTGTGTGTCAGTGCTGTGAGCGCAGGCAGGGACAGGCAATGGGCACTGCTGTGACAGAGCTGACTCACAACAGCCTTTCCAGATAGAAAGGTGCTCTCCTCAGGGCAGTGCACAATGTTTTATATCTTCTTGCAAATTTTTTTCTCAAGCATATTCCTACAAAAGTGGCCACAGATGAAAACACCATTGTACAGCTGAACAGTGTGTGTGTGCAGCGCTGGCACTCAGCAGTGTCCTCTCACAGCCAGACCTCCTGCCAGAGACCTGCAGGACCAGCAGAGCAGGGGCTGGGCTGTGCCCCTATGCACTGGACACCCCACAGAAGCTGCCCCAGGGCATCGTCATGGACTGACCCCTCACAACCACCATATTCAGCACTGGCCTCAAACAACAGTTCATAGAAATTCTTTGTCCCTCCATGGAGAGACACTAGATGAGTAGGTCAGAAATCCATGTTGCATTGTACAGATGAGACGTGAGCACACACATCATGTACGAGAGGTGACATGAAGGCCTGTGGGACAGACAGTGTCTTGAGGTCACTTCATGTTGGGAGTAACATCCCATGGGAAACCACCCACTGGGCTCTTCTTCCTTGAACTGAGGTCCCCATGTCCATTCCTCATGACATGGGACATCTCAGCTCAGTGCAGAGCAGGGTGACACACCACAGGGCTGAGGTGTCTCCCATCCCTTTGGAGTGGCAACAGGAGGCCAGAGGGACACTGTGACTCCTGCCTGTGTGTGTAAAAGGGACAGACTCTGTCTCTGAGCATCCCTGGGTGCATAAGAATTCCTGAGACTGGCTCTGATGTAACCCTGGCATTTCTGTGTGTGACTCCAGGAACAATCCCCAGTGGCCCAGTGAGATTCATCTCAGCTGCTGGGACAGGCTCATTGCAAGTGCTCCTGTCTGCTGCATCACCCTTGTCCATGATTCTGGATTGCGCTTTCAAAAGTGACTGTACAATCAGAGAAGTTCTGATGACCTTGGGAAAGGACAATGTCAAACCCACCTTCAAGAAGGGCAGGAAGGAGAATTTGAAGAATTACCAGCTGGTCAGCCTACCTCCATCCCTGGGAAGGGAATAGTCCACATCTTCCTGTACCAATCTCTAGGCACCTGAAGGACAAGGAAGGGATTGCTGAACCGAAACGAGGGGAAAAACCAGTGAGTCACAAGAAATGCTCTGAACCCATTCCAGAGCTTTAGACTCCCAGAAAGAGCTCGGTGGCAGTGCAGCCAATCCAGTTGTATCTGTGTCCCTCACTGAGCAGCACAAACGTGGGCAGTCACCCCATGGTTCTGCAGCCAAACTGCTCTGCAGAGCATCACTGCCAGGTTGGGGCCCTGGTACTTCAGTCCTGGTGCTCATCACATGTCCTTAAGACAAATGTATGCACCCCTCTTGGCAACCTTACCCCAAAAGTCACCCCTAGAGAAGGCTCCTGAGCTGGGGCTGAGCTGGAGAACTGGGGTCCAGCCATGACCAGAGGAAGGACAAGGCCTCTCCTGGATCCTCTAAAGGGCTGGCAGCCTCTGTGATCTCCACCAGAAAAGGCAGCATGCAGGAAACTGTAGACCACCCCCATGCCCACTGGAGGCCCTTAGGAAGTGTTCCTATCTCCAAACATCCAGCCCAGCTTGTTGCTGCATGAACAACGAGGAGAAACTGCCCCAGGACCCTCATTTCAGACCCCATCTCCTCCACCCCATACAGGCAGTGCTCTCCCCCTTGGCACTGAGGTGGTTTCAGGGACCCAAGAGACACTTATGGGGAGGAGATGTTGGGTAGGGATATGGTGTCCTTCAGTGTTCCTCATGGTACCTCCTGCTGGGCTTCGTGCCACTGGTCACAGCCCTCTGAGCCTGGATGTTCAGCCAGTTCTCAGTGGTGCTAAACAGGAATATGCCCATGAGCACATTGGGCTGCATTGGGAGGAGCGTGGGCACCCAGACAAGGGCAGTTATTGTCCATCGTGACTCAGCACTGGTGTGGTCACATCTGGAGCGGTGTGTCCCAGTGTGAGGTTCCCCATTCTGGAGGAACAGGGAGGAGCTGTTGTGTGGCCAGAGAAAGTCTGGGTCATGTGTGGAGATGTTGAGAGACCCAAACTTTTTTAGCCTGGTGAAGGGGAGGCTGAGGAAACGTGCTGGTTTTACTGAAATTGAGTTAATTTCCTTCCTACATTTTGAACCTCTCTCCTTCACAGCCAGTACAGTCTTTTGTTTAGATTTACTATGAGAATAATGAGATAACGCTGTTTCTTCCCTGGGATAGAGTTAATTCCGTCTTTTAGCAGCTTTACAGTGTTTGCCATTTGTTATTAAAGGAATGTCAGAACTCACTGAGATCTCGGCTGTTGTCAGGGAAACCAAGGACTTCTTTGGCCATCCAGCTGGGGATGCAAATTGGCAGGAGGGGACACAGACAGGACAGCACCTGGATTGACATGCAGGCTGATCAATGAAACATTCCCTATGATTAGCATCATAATCAGTCTAAAGCTGGAGCCAGCTTTTAGGGCTTGTTAGATCCATTACTTTGGGTTTTACAGCTGGTTTGGTCGTTCCATTCAGAAGTTTCATTCTGTCATGAGTTCAATGTTAGTTCAGCCTTTTGCCATTTTGCCATAGTGCAGTTGGCCTTTGCACCTTTTTACCTGTTGCCCTTTTGCTTTCTCTTGTAGTTCAGGACCAAGTGTTCCTATTTTCTTAATTTAATTTATCTATTTCCATTTAATTTACCTGGACTATTGTCAGTGAAACCAAGGACTTCTTTAGAGTCCAGCTGCAGGTGCGAATTGACAGGAGGGGGCACAGACAGGGCAGCACCTTGATTGACATCCAGGTCAATCAATGAGCTATTCTCTACCATTAGTGTCATGCTTGGTATAAAGCTGGAGATGTCTTTTCCAGCCAGTTACTCTTGGTTTGCTGGCTACTTTGGTTGGCTCTGTTTGGAAGTTCCATTCTATTGGTAGTTCAGTGTTAGTGCAGTTTTATGATGTTTTCCTGATTCTCATTTGGCCCTTGGGCCTCTCTGCCTTTTGCACTTTTACTTTCTCTTGCTGGGATCAGCTGTTCAGGAACAGGGTGCTCTCTTCTTTGGGGCTGCCTGCTCAGCACAACTGGAGTTATGTGGGGGATTGCACTGAGTATCATATATTTTATTTTATGTGTATTTTAGTATAAGCATATTAGAAGTAGCAGTGTATTATTTTCATTGTCTTATTATATTTTTTTATAAACTCACAGGTTTCTCTCTTCCCTTTCATTTCTCTCTCTTATCCCACTTGAGGACTGGGAGCAGGATGTGAGCAGCTCTCATGGTCTTAGTTGGTGGCTGTGATAAAATCATGACAAGAAAAGGTAGTAGTAGCTTCAGAAATGCTGAAAATCACTTTCCAAGATGACGGCACTTTTTTCTTTTTAGTAGATGGAAACAGCATGAGAAAGGAAAACCATCAGAAACTGCAGCTCTGGAGGTCCAGAGTGGAGCTCAGGATAACGAAATGTCATTCTGAGCACATGGCTGTGGTCATTGAGATGGACTCTGGATCAGCCATGGCTTTGTGTTTCAAGGAACAGCTGGTGAGGATGGAGAGACAGCAGCACAGATGGGGACACACTAGGGTGAGAACAAGGTGGGGAAGCACATGGGGTGTCTGCAGCCTGTGGGGAAACAGCCACAGGCCTGGGACAGTGTAGGATGGACGATGGTGGAGATGGCCAAGGGCACTGGCAAGGCTGGATGTCCCTGAAAGAGCCAAGGTCTTCATCCTCTTGGCTTTGGCTTGTGTCCCAAGGCCTAAGAGGAGACACATGGTTGTCATGGCCATGGCACCCATTGCCTCCTTGCACCCCCAGGGAGTGTCACACCATTGTCCTGCACTGGGCATCGCACTCCCCATATCCCCAGGAAGAGTCCTGAGCCACACGTGGGGGACAGGATCTCCCTTCCTAGGGGCAGGGGCTCAAGGCTTGGCCATTGTCCTTCATGAAACGAACCAAGGGTTTTCTCAGCATCAGAGCTGCTGCTCTTTGCCTTTGCCTGATGCAATTACAGCCTCCAATTATGTGCTCTAACGAGTCCCTGGGGAGGCTTTGTCAGTAACAGCCCTCAGTGGGGCCCATTAATGCTTCAAGGTACTTTGGAGTTTGCTTCTGACTTGGACTTCTTGAGCAGATTCTTCAGTCTCTCCTTGGTATCTGAGGTTCATGGACTCAGCACCATGGGGCTCATTAAAACACAGAAAGCCCTAACGAGCAATGTTTCTTTCCCTAATTTTCTTCAAATCTTCAAGACTTGTAGAACTAACTGGAGAGGTTTCAAGGGGACACTTGCTGATGAAGATTTCAAAGAAGATTTCATAAAGGAGGTTTTTTTCTTTCAAGGGTATTTTGTGTCATTTTTCAGTGTATAGAAGAAGTGACAGCAGCATTCTACACTGGACATGGATCCAGAGGGTCTCCTGAAGACATCTCAACAGTCTCTGGAGGCTGGACACTGTAAGGACAACCTCGCTCCTCACCCCCCACCCCCAGTCTGCCGGTTCCCTCATTGGCCACCAGAGACTGCATCACTTTTCCTCACATCAGACTTCTCCACTGAGCTCTGCAGGAGATGCTGCAGGTCCTGTGCACCAGTTCCACCTGCTCTCCTGTGTAAACACTGCACAGTTTAATAAACAGTAAAACACTTTCCTCAGCTGTGTGTGTAACCTGGATCTGGTGAGGTCCACCATCCACAAGGGACATCCACACAAGAACTGGTTTAGACAGAGAGATAGGAGAGGATAGAAATAAACACAATGAACATGTTGACTGCAATGTCAATTAGAGCTCTGAAGAATGGGGCAAGTTTGTAACTCCCTGAAGCTCGAAGCAGAAACCAGACAGTTGAGAGGAACTGAATGACCAAAGAGCAAGTGGAGGAGAAACCTGAGAGCACTGGGAAGGGCAAACATCCAGACAGTCTGCTGGAAAGTTGTCCTTTGACAGGGACATTGAATCAGGAGAGATGGGAACTCCTGAATGACGAGGGAGGTGAAATAATAGAGTGTTGGTAATAGAAGTACAGGGGAAGACCGTTATCTCTTCTCCTGCTCTTAGTACACTTCCCATTAATTCACTTTTTGGCTCTTTTTTTTCTTTCTTTGTTTTAATATGTAAAAAAATCCAAAACCAAAACCAAAAATCACACCAAAAAAAAACACACACAAAAAGCCAACACAAAACACACAAAAAAAAAAAACACCGAAAACCAAAAAAGAACAACAAAGACGTGCACCTTTCAAGGCAGACATCAGTCATCAGTTGCCCCACCATAAACAGCCAGTGCTGTTTTAGGGGCCCCAATGTACCTGAGGTGTCTGCCTGGGATTGACATCTGTCACACAGGACCTGGGGAGACCAGAGCACCTTGTAATGCAGGTGGAGCCTCGGCAGGGGTTCCTTGGGCACCTACATTGGCACCAGGTGTTTGTGTCCCTGGAGGTGAAGAAATTTGTGTCCTAAATGCATACCCAGTTCTGGAAAACTCTTTCAAAGAAAAGTAACTCTCCTAGAAAGACTCTCAAATAACTAACTAACTAACTAACTAAATAAATAGATAGATAAATAAATAGATAGATAGATAGACAGATAGATAGATATATAGATAAATTAAATAAATAAATAAGAAGTATGTTGACACCTTCCTTAGCTTTGGATCTTTGTCTTCAGTTCTTCTTATTTTAAATTTTGTTGACATTAGTTGACATACAATGAGCTTACAAGCAAGAAGCCAAGATCATTTTGTGTCTTGCATAGCGCCCCATGCCCTCTAAACCTTCCCTCCCCAGGACTCCTCACACTTTGCCCAGAGCGAGTCACACTGAGGTGTTGGCTGGTTCCCTGGCTGAGATGTTGGTTTAGATGGCCACCTACAGCACAGGTGGATCCTGCCCCATCATCATCTGCTCTGACCAGTTAGAGAGCCCAACATCACCATGGGATCATAAGAGAACTGAGGTTGAAGGGACCTCAGGAGTCTGCAGTCCAACCTGTCACCAACTGGGTCACACCAAGGTGTTCAAGCCTTGATCCAATCCGAGTTTTAGCAGGACTAGAGAAGTGATCATCCCTTTGTACTGGCCACTGGTGAGGCTGCACCTTGAATCCTGGGGTCAGTTTTAGGCCCCTCATGGCAAGGAAGACATTGAGGTGCTGGAGAGAGTTCACAGGAGGGTGACAAGGCTGGTGAAGGGTCTGGAGCACCAGTCTTATGAGGAGCGGTTGACGGAGTTGGGGCTGTTCAGCCTTGAGAAAAGGAGGCTGAGGGGAGACCTTGTCACTGTCTACAACTGCCTGAAAGGAGGTTTTATCATGGTGAGTGTTGGTCTCTTCTCCCAAATAACAAGTGATAGGACAAGAGGAAATGGCCTCAAGTTGCACACAGGGAGGTTTAGATTGGATATTAATTAAAAATTCTTCAGGGAAAGGGTTTAGAAGCAACAGAACAGACTGCCCAGTGAGGTTGTGGAGTTCCCATCGCTGAAGGTGTTTAAAAGACAGATATATGGGGCTCTTAGGGACATGGTTTAGTGCCAGATTTAGGTTATGGTTGAACTCGATGATCTTAAGGGTCTCTTCCAACCACAATTATTCTATGATTCCATGATAAGTCATTTTGGATATTTTCTTTCTCAGAGGACCTTGCAACCTCCCTGAGAGCCAGGACTTTTCTGAGAGGTTTGAGAGATGTCTCACGGTCACACCAGCCAGTTCCACCAGCACCTGTCTGTCCCTTCACAGACCAAACCTTTTCTCCATATCCCAACCTTCCAGGCAAATTTCTGGGACACAGCAAATGCTGCCCAGGTCTTCTGGGCCTGTTCAGAAGAGAGCAGCAGGCCAACATGTTGATGGGCTCCCTGTGCACTTCAAAGCTTTCCTGACCATTTCTCTCAATGCTCCACTTACACCCAAACTTTCTGGTCCTTAAGCTGTGGATGAGGGGATTGAGCAGGGATGTGGGGATGGTGCAGAAAAAAGGTTTTGTCAAACTCTCTCAGGGGGACTGTTCTGGACATCCCGCAGTCAAGGATGAGGGTGCTGGAGAAACCAGTGGCATTGGTTTGAGGTCCAGGTGGAAAAGGCCTTGTGCCTGTCTACACTGGAGGAGAGCAGTGGTGCATTCATGGGATGCCCATGAGAACAGGAAGGGAACAAATGGCTCCAGGGGACAAAAGGCCTTCCAGCCAGTTCTTTACCCATCACAGCTACACCATCCAGGCCATGAGCTGCAGCTTCTCCAGGAGATGCTGTGGGATACGGTGTCAAAGGCTTTACTGCAGTCTAAGGACACAACACCCACAGCCTGTGTGGCGGATTCACTCCCCACCACAGACTTTCCCTCATCTCTTCAGCCGGTCACCTTGTCATAGAAGGAGATCAGGCTGGTCAAGCAGGACCTGCCTTTCACAAAGCCGTGCTGACTGGGCCCGATTGCTCGTCTGGTATGTGTGACCTCACAGTCCTTTCCCAGCCATGTTCCTGCTGTTGGCCTATCCCCTGCAGAGGCAGAAGTGGCCTCACAGTGCCCTCCACAGCCATTGGCTTCCTACTGGACCATGAGCTCCTGAGACACAAGTGACCACATGGCATCGTACCCAGTCATCACCCTCCTTGTGGTCCAGTGTGTGAGCAGATCAAACTGAGCTGCTTTCATCAAATGTATCCAATAGATTTCCTATCAAGGGTTTGAGTGGAGAAACGTTCCTCAGAGGACCTGCTGTATTTACTCTGGGGCATTATATATCTCTCTTGATAGAGCTCTCCAAGGAAAAGATTCATGGAATCCTACAATACCGCAGGTTGGAAGAGACCCCTGAACATCATCTCTGTCCCACTGACCTTTATGGCACCCCAAGGTTCATTTGTGCTCCCTTGGGTTCATCTCACCATGTGCACACATTGGACATGCACATGATGTGTATGGTTACATCTCATCTGAACAATGAAAACATGGACTTTTGACCTTGTATTTCATAGAATCATAGAATGTCTGGAGTTGGAAGGACCCACAGGTTCATGGAGTCCAACTCCTGTCCCTGCACAGGACACCCCACAGGTCACCCCGTGTGTCTGAGGACGTTGTCCAGTCTCTTCTTGAACACTGTCAGGTTGGGGTCGTGATACCTCCCTGGGAGCCTGTTCAGTGTCCAGTACCTCTGGGTGAAGAACCTTTTCCTCATGTCCAACCTGAACTTCCCCTGGCACACCCTTCTTCCATTCCCTTGGGTTCTGTCATTGGTCACCAAAGAGAAGAGATCAGTACCTTCCCTTCCTTCTCCCCTTGTGAGAAAGGTGTAGCCACCATGAGGTCTGCTTTCAGTCTTTTCTTCAGCTCTGAGGCTGAGAAACCCCTTGGTTTCCTTTCTGAAGCAGAAAGGAGAAGCCATGACCTGCAGGCAATGGGAAGGGGGATCCTGTCCCTCACACATGGCTCAGGGCTCTTCCTGGGACCGTGGGATGTGGGTGTGCAAGGCCCAGGGAAGGACAACACTGGTACAACAACTTCCAGCTTCCCCATGGGGCTGCAAGGAGGCACCGAGGCCCCAGTGCCATGAGGACAATATGTCTTCTCCTGGGCCTCAGTGGCAGAGACAACTGCCATGGCCAAGGGGACAGAGACCTGGGTTCTGTGGGTCCCTTCCAGCCTTGCCAGCGCCCTTTGCCATCTCCACCACAGGCTGTTCTACACGGTCCTACCCCTGCCCCTCTTTCCCTGCAGGCTGCAGACACCCATCTCGCTTCCCCACCTGCTCTCACCCCAGCATTTCTGCACCTTCACTGCTGTGTCTGCACCCTCACTGGCTGCTCTTGGAACACAAACCATGGGCTGATCCAGCTCCCTCTGGGTGACCTCTTGCACCACAGCACTGCCCTTCCACTGACATTTCTTCCTCTGATATCCAGTCCTCACTTTCCAAACTGCACTATGTGATATTTTTTTTCCCTCTTCTGCTTTTTCCCACTACAAAGGAATACTCAGCCACCTCAGAAACTGCCCTTCATGCAGGGAACCCAACCCATTAGGCTTCTTGTGGTCTTTTACCTGACAGAAGACAAGTAACCTCACCATGATCTTATAAATCCCAGGACTGCTGCTGTTCTTTCAGTTTCTCTGACAGACACGACCATGTTCCTGCTGCTGTCTCGTCATGTTCTCAGGTGGGATGGACATGACAACCCGTCTCCAAGGCCTCTTCCTGGGTAGGGCCTGTGGGCACTTAGGCAGAGGTTCTTTCCCAGCCATGTCCCTGCTGCTGGGCTGTCACCTCCAGAGACAGAACTGACCTCACTGCCCCTTCACAGCCACAGGATTCTGTCTGGATTATGAGTGTCTGAGACACAATTGACCTCGTAATACCATAACCATCCATCACCGTTTGGTCCAGGACCCTATCAGAAAACAGTATGATTGTTTTATCAAATTTATCAAATATCTTCTCTACTAGTAATTTGAGGGGAAAAATACTCTTCTGAGGAACCGTTGTATTTATGTTGACACCTTTAGAACTCCTTTTCTGTCTCTTATTCTTTTTGTTTTTCCTCTGCCTATTCTGTCTTCAAAATCCTCTTCAAGGGAAAGATTCATTGAATCGCAGAATAACTTGAGGTTTGAAGAGAGCCCTTGCCTCACTTGTCTCACTGTCCTGCTCCAGGCAGGGTGAACCAGCTGAGGTTGTTCAAGGGTTCAAAGTGCACTCGTCACATCATACAGAGGGAGAATAAAGACATTCAGCAGTGTTGGCCCAAGTGCTGGTCCCTGGGGGATTGCACTGGTAACCGGCTACGCTGAGGGCTTTGTACCACTGATGACATTTGGCTCGATTCTTCAGCCAACCTCCCACCCAGCTTCCAGTTCTCCAGCCCAGAGATCACTGATCTGGCTACTAGGACACCTTGGAACACCATGTCTGTGACCTTGCAAAATTCCAGGCATGGAGGCAGGCTGACCAGTCATTAATTCTCCTTCATGCTTTTCTTGCAGATGGGTTTGACATTTGCTTTTCCCGAGGACCTCGGAACCCTTCTGACTGTTTTGTCACTTTTGAGAGCACAATCCAGAATCACAGGCAAGGGTGGCAGAGCAGAATGGAGCACTTGCAATGATCCTGTCCAGGGCAGCTGAGATGAATCTCACTGGGGCAGTGAGGTTTGTTCCTGGAGTCACACACAGAAATGTCAGGTTCTGTCAAGCATCCATGTCTGACCTGGACTCGTGTACTCCTTCTGTACCCAGGGGTGCTCAGAGACAGTGTCTGTCCCTTTTACACACAGAGGCTGTAGTCTCAGTTTCTCTCTGGCCTCCTGTGGCCACTCCCAAAGGATGGGAGGCACCTAAGCCCTGTGGTGTGTCAGCTGCTCTGCACTCATCTGAGATGTCCCCCATCATGAGGAATGGACACGGGGATCACAGCTGGAGGATGCACAACCCAATGCTGCATCCAGGTGGTTTCTCAAAGGATGTTTCTTCCAGTATGAAGTGACCTCAAGAGCTTGTTTGTGCCACAGGCATTCATGGAATCCCCAGGAACAGCTGATGACGTTTGTCCTCACTTGGGTTCATCTCACCTCACGTACATGATGTGCGTGCTCACATCTCATCTGTACAATGCAAACGTGGATTTCTGACCTGCTCATTCAGTGTCCATCCATGGAGGGAAGAGCTGTGAGCTGGGGAGAGAGGCCAAGGCTGGAAATGGTGGTTATGAGGGGCGTGACGATGCCCTGGGACAGCTTCTGAGGGGTGTCCAGTGCACAGGGGCACAGCCCAGCCCCTGCTCTGCTGGTCCTGCAGGTCTCTGGCAGGAGGCCTGGCTGTGAGAGGACGCTGCTGTGTGCCAGCCCTGCAGACACACACTGTTCAGATGTGCAATGGTGTTTGAATCTGTGGCCACATTTGTGGGCATGTTCTTGAGATAACCTTTAGAAGAAGACCTAAACCTTCTGGCCCTTCCCATAGGAGATCACCTTTCTATCTGGAAAGGCTGTTGTGAGGCCACCTCTGTGACACAAGTGCCCATTGCCTGTCCCTGCCTGCGCTCACAGCACTGACACACAGCAGGACGGGGACCAAGCTGTCAGAGCACTCAGGCCTTGCACCAACACAAGGGATGAGAAGGAGAGTGTGGGAGTGGAACCAGAACAGCTCTGGAAGAACAAGCGCTGGTGTTCCCTGGCAGGGCTGCCAGGCTGGACTCATTTCCCCTCCTGCCATGCACAGGAACTGTCCCTGCAGCTCCAAACAGGTCTTGGAGAAAGGATCCCATGAAAAAGAGTCACTACAGGGCTCTTTAATTTGTTTAAATACACAAAGGGCACAGTCAGTGGTTATAAAAGAACAGCAGACAGTGAATTTGAAAGGGGATGACAACATGATCATGATAGAAACACCACCAACAACAACAAATAGAGATGACAGGCCAGGCCTGAAATTAGTTACATTAAAACTGCTATGCAGAAAGAGATGGGCAGTTTGCTGCTTCAGGAATTAGACCAGTCATCAGTTTCCACAGGGCATCCTTGAGCTCCTGGTTCCTCATGCTGTAGATCAGGGGGTTCACTGCTGGAGGCACCACCGAGTACAGAACAGACACCACCAGATCCAGGGATGGGGAGGAGAATGAGGGGGCTTCAGGTAGGCAAACATGGCAGTGCTGACATACAGGGAGACCACGGCCAGGTGAGGGAGGCAGGTTGAAAAGGCTTTGTGCCGTCCCTGCTCAGAGGGGATCCTCAGCACGGCCCTGAAGATCTGCACATAGGACACCACGATGAACACAAAACATCCCACAAAAAAAGAAGCACTAAACATGAGAAGCCAAATTTCCCTGAGGTAGGAGTGTGAGCAGGAGAGCTTGAGGATGTGGGGAATTTCACAGAAGAACTGGTCCAGGGCATTGCCCTTGCACAGTGGCAATGAAAATGTATTGGCTGTGTGCAGCAGAGCATTGAGAAACCCAGTGGCCCAGGCAGCTGCGGCCATGTGGACACAAGCTCTGCTGCCCAGGAGGGTCCTGTAGTGCAGGGGTTTGCAGATGGCAACGTAGCGGTCGTAGGACATGATGGTGAGGAGAGAACATTCTCCTGTAGCATAGAAAAAGGAAAAAAAAACACCTGTGCAGCACATGCTATATAGGAGATGTTCCTGGTGTTCCAGAGGAAATGGTCATGGACTTGGGGACAGTGGTGGAGATGAAACCAAGGTCCAGGAGGGTGAGGTTGAGCAGGAAGAAGTACATGGAGGTGTGGAGGTGCTGGTCCCAGGCTGTGGTGGTGATGATGAGGCCGTTGCCCAGGAGGGCAGCCAGCTAGATGCCCAGGAAGAGCCAGAAGTGCAAGAGCTGCAGCTCCCGTGTGTCTGTGAATGGCAGGAGGAGGAACTGGGTGATGGAGCTGCTGTTGGACATTTGCTGCATCGAAGCATAGGGCACTATAATAGAAGGAAATACAGTGAGAGGTTAGATGAGGCTTCTCTGAGCAGAGTTGAATTCATTTCTCACACCCCCCCCCTTTGCTCCACACCCCCTTGTCCTTTCCCAGACCTTCCTTCGGGTCCGTGTCTGAGCCCTGGGTGGTGCTGGCTGGAGGTGCCGTGAGGAGCAGGGCCTGTGCCCGCTGGCTGCCGAGGAGTCAGCCCTGCTCTGCAGCAGGGGGCATGGTAATGGGGGGCAGGGGACAGTCCTGGGGTTCAGCATTGCCATATGGAGCCATGACATCTCACCCTTTCCTAAGATCTCAGCACCCCACATTTAGCCCAAGACAGACATGGCTCATTTCTCAACCCAAGCAGCATTTTCAATGATGTAACCTCTATGTGTTTCTCAGATAACACTAAGGTGCTATAGCACACGTTTGCATCCTGATGTGGAGCTTACAGCTTAGAAGGAAACCTCAAAGACATAGCAAAATGTCCCAATAATGTGATTTGAATCAGGGAGACTCAGCTCATTACCCTGCCCCAGACTGCATTGCCCACACCCCACAGGTCAGAGCAAAGCTGGGACACGTGTTCCCATGGACACACCTGCAGGAAAGGACCCACAAGGTCAGGCTGTGACTCTGCAGCTGAAACTGCCATCCCCAGAGAGCCTGACGGCAAGAACAGGATCCCAACAGCAGTGACCCAGAGCAGGGGAGCAAGAAGGAAAATGCGGTGAGGGTGGGTGTGAGAGAGGCCAGGGCAGAGGCAGCCGGGCACTCAGACAGCGTCACCCTTCCCCAGCTGTGCAGCCACCTCCCAGACACCAACATTGCCGGGCAGCTGCTCTCAGCCCCTGTGCTCTGCAGAGGAACTGGAGCTCTGGCTACACAGGAGCTGCTTCATGCCTTGGAGCCCCCGGCCCTGAGGGCAGAGGCTTTGCTGGGTGGGAGCGGAGCCAAGGAGGCTGCTCAGGGGATAAATCTGCACTGCAGGGGATCATACAGAGTTTTCTGAATTCTCTCTACAGCAGCATTATCTTTACAGTAATACCTGTATAGATCTTCTCTTTGAAACCTCCAATTGGAAGCACTCTATAGTGAGCTGGAGTTGTGAGGAGCCCTGACCCACAGAGAACCCAGCAGCAGAAGGACCGTGCCCTGCCCTGCTGGGGGTCGTTCCTTCCCCCCACAGTGTCTCCTCTCAATGTTGTTGGGATCTCCCCGGGTAGGCTGAGCACTGACCCTGGCAGGCGGTAGAGTCCCTGCCCCGGCACAGCCCTGGGCTGCAGGGACCCTGCCCTGCAGGACAACCCTGGGCACCCCTGCCTGCACATTTACGTTTACACCCCACAGCCATGCTGGGGAGAACGCAGCATTCACGTCTTGTCACTCTGACAGTGCAGAAGGCAACCCCTGCTCTGCAGCTCATCCTCTCCTCCGCATCAGAGAATCTCTGAGAGCTGTACTTAAATCTCTCGTAGGCTCTGCAATGTGACAGCTTTCTGAGATCCTGCCAAGATTTGCAGATACAATGCTCTGTAGCCACATGCTTAATATCCTAGAAGATTTCATTTCCAGTGATCTCTCAGCATCCTCCCACCCCAGACTGTGTTTCCCTCTCTCTGCCTGGCTCCTGTGCCCTCGGTGCTGCAGGCAGAGCCCTCAGCCCTGCTGCGTGTGCAGAGGAGCTGCTCCTGGGCAGAGCTGTCTCTCTGCAGCGCTGCCGCTTGCCATGAGCTCCCTCTGAACCAGGAGCCCAGCCCAGCTCAGCAGCACAGGAGCAGCCCATGATGTCCCTTTCTCTGTCCCCTCTGGGCTCCCTCCAGGTGTCCCTGGGTCTCCAGGGACACATCCTTTGAAACAACCTCAAGTAATAAGTGATGTTGATGCTCTCTCCTCTGCAGCAACACTTCTTTCCAGCATTGTGTTCTTTGTATTAAACAATAAATTGGTATGAGAATCATCTTTTATTTTCCCATCATTAGACAGGACACCAGGAATGTTACAGCAAATGATTTGATTTCTCCATGCTGAGGGAGGAACATCTTCAGTTGAAGGAATGTAGGCATTTTGTTCTGGTTTTATACTCCCAGGTCTAGAGAGACATTCATCAGTCTTTGGCCATGTCATGTCTGTGCTCTGCAGCAAAGCCTTTGCACACATGGGCTCTTGGACACTTGGTACCAGGTTTCTTGTGGCAGGTCAGAGCTGGGCTGGTGCCACAGCTGGGGTGGTTCAGCCCAGATATGAGGCAATGGCCTCAGCCAGGGACCTGACTGCGGGAGCTGGAGCTGTTAGTGCTGCAGACAGAGCTGTGACACGGATGGAATGAACTGCCAGACAGGGTGGCAGAAGTGAGTTCATCTGGTCTGCAAGGACAGCAGCCTCCAAGCACAGAACAGCCCAGATCAGAACTCAGTCCAGACCCGTAAAGCAATTCAATGGCCCATAATGAGCTGTTACTGCTGCAGGGACAGTTGAAGGAGAAACAAAGACAGTGTGTGGCCATTGATGAATTTAATAAGGGAAAGAGGTGAGAATCCCTGTGTCCTCTTGTCCTTCTTCTTCACCAGCAATGTGTCGCAGGCCTCTGTGACTTGAGACAGGAATCTGGAGAACAACCAGCAGAGGATGGGGATCAAGTCAGGGTCACTGGAACTAACACTACCCTTTCCAGTCTATGGGACAGCAGGGACAGCATCCCAGGAGCTGAGACAGCAGGACGATGTCACAGGGAGGCCACTCTCCACCATCTTGTAAAGCTCATGGAGACTGGGGGGACTCCCTGACCACTGGCAGCTCTCACACAGTGTGTGCACTTTTCAGAATGGCCAATGGGTGAGCAGGGGAACTAAGGGCTGTGCCCCAGAACATGTCCACTGGGACCCCATTTCTGGAAGAGAAGGTGACAGGGTTTACCCCGGGCACGTTGTGCCTGTACATCCTCTTTGCTTTCTGTGAGATAAGGACAGGGTTGTGGATGTGGGGAGAACATTGATGGTCTGTTACCTGGAAGTCAGCAAGGCATTCAGCATCATCCCCCACAACATTCTTGTGTCCAAGGTGGGATACTATGATCTGTGTCAGTGTGTAAATAGATGGGTAAAAACAATCTGGATGGTTGGGCTTGGAAAGGTGCTGTAGAAAGGGAGAAACTTTCCAGTCATGAGGACAGTCAAGCACTGGAAGCTGTTTCCCATGAGTGCGCACTCAGTCTGTCTCAGAATGTGACCAGGATGTGTTTGGATAAAGCCCTGAGTAATCTGGTCTGACCCTGCTTTGAGCAGGAGGTTGGTCAAGACACCTGCTGAGGTCCCTTTGAGCCTGAATGACGCTGTGCTTCATAACCCTTCATGCTCAGGTTCTCCCTGACCACATAAATAATTCACATAAGGTGCCAGGATGTTTTACAAGTGTCCCCGAACAGTCCTCACCACAACTTTTGCATCCCTTTTCATTTGCCCAGGGTCTTCTTGTTTGCTGTCCTAATGCCCTTCCAGGAAGAACAGCCCATGTTGTTAACCCATTCAGAGCAGGTTGTTCAAGAGGTGTCAGCATCCGTGTACAGAGTCTGCACATCTGCCGGGCAGCAAAGCCATCATTAGAGAAATGGAGAAGAGGCTCTTGATCAACTCCTTCAACCCAGATATCAGCGTGACGTGTCTGCTGAGATTCCAGTGAACACCTAAACTGTAAATGCAGAGCATGTGAGTCCTCATTGGGTACCCTGGCTTGTCTCCTGACCCATGTGGTGCTTCAGGCTGTGAAGAGAATCAAAACCAGCCATTTGACTGGGGTAGTTCCATTTTCCACGTGTCACACAGGGCAGATGAAGGGAGTTCAGAACTCCAGACTCTGCTGCACAGCTGGGACTGCAGAGACTGGAAATGCAGGTGACAGTGTGTGTCAGTGCACACCACATAAAGATTCTGGCTTCCTTTGTGCCTTTGCACTGACCTGGGATATGTTCCTTGGCCACCTTGCTCTCAAAAAGGCAATATTCTCCTATGCCACCTCAACCTCAAACACGGATGATTTTGGGATAATTCTGTCCAGGAGGTGTATTTTTTAAACTATTAAAAAAAAAAAAAAAAAAAAGGAGAAAAAACATTATTCTAAGAACGTCTTTCAAGACACAACTACTGAGGTGTAGTAGCTTTTTAGAAAAGCAAGAATGACTGCTAGGAATGAAATTAAAGAGCTTCAGTTTATCATCATCATCAGTGAGAATAAGGAGTTCCCTGTTTCTGTTACTAGTGACAGTACCACTGTTCAAAAACATCCTTCAGAGCATCTCCATTTTTCCTGGGCTCCAAAGCTCAGCCTGTCTCTCCACAACAGCCTTTTATCCCAGGAAGGGGAAAACTGCCAATGCAGGTACCAAACCAGTGCTCCACCTGCCTGGAGAGCCAGGGCAGTTGTGCCACACAACAGCAGCCTCTGAGGGAAGCTGGAGGTGATGGAATTGAAATGGTTCCAACCATAATCATAGAATCATAGAATCATTGAGGCTGGAAAAGACCCTTAAGAACATGGAGTCCAACTGTAAATCAAACAGTGCCAAGATCACCACTAAACCATATCCCTCAGTGCCACATCTCCAATTCTTCTAAATACCTCCAGCAATGGAAGCTCCAATCCTGAGCTGGCAGGACAGCATTGGCTGCAGTTGGACATAAGATACTGGTCATGACTGTGAGTTCAGCCCTCGCTGGCAGAATGTCTCACACCCTCACTGAGGAGGGCAGGGGGTTGGGAGATGGGAGCACGTTTCAGTTTCCAGATCCCAGGACAGAGTCCAAACCATCCTGCCCTTGAACTCTGGCATCCCAGTTCCTGAGATGCAAAGCTGGTGGGATTGTGTGGATAATCATGTTAAAAAACATGAATAATCCTTCAAGTGTTTGTGTAATTTGTCTCAGAATCCGTAGTTATATTTAAATATCTGTAAAATAGTACTGTGGTAACCCCTCTGGCAATGACAATTAAATAATTATTTGCACTATAAGGCTTCATAAACCATTCACAAGCACACATCTAAGTGGTTCAGATGAAGGGTGGTCTGGCAAACGTCACCCTTTGTGTCCCCAGGTGCACGGACACTGCTCATGTGCCTCTGCAGAGAGTGGCAGAGGCTGGATCCCCTTCTCGGGACAGACTCCTTCCAGGAGAGACACAGACACAGGGGGAACTCATCAGGTCTTTACGGCATTTCACTCGGCATCAGTTTTGACACATTGGGTGCTGTCCTGTAACTGCCCTTTCTGCACAAATGATCATAAAGAGACAACCATTTAGTAAGACACGGTCATAAAGGGGCTGTTATGGACAAGAAAGCTCACCATGAACTCTGGAGAGAGCGAGGAAGTTTATAACAAGCACCAGGAAGAACCAAGAAGCTCGAGGCCTCTTCTGAAGAGCGGGAGGCCCTGAGCAGCTGTGATTGGCCATTGTAGGTGTGGGAGAGGGTGAGGGCGTGTCAGGGAGAAGCAGTGAGATGGCTGATGGCTTCAGTGAACCCTTCCAGCCATGTCTGAGCCCAGAAATGGAAAGCAGTTGATGTCTGCAGGTGGAGGAGGAACAGGAGGAAGATTTTCCTGGGAATATGGAAGGAAGAAAGGCCTCTCTTGGGCTACTCATGTATGGCAGTGTCATTTCTATCCTGTGGGCATGGCTGTCCCTGGGAGATGGGGAATGGCTGCTGCTGGGGTGTTTTTGCTCAGCCATGGCCCATGAGCTGACCCTGCTCTGCTCCTCTCTTACACTGCCCACACTTGGATGGTCCTCAGGAATCATCCATGAGCCTGGTGGATGCATGAACCTCCTGGAGCGATGGGTATGGATCCAAATAGAGGATTCAAGCAAGTGTGGGACTGAGACATTGAGGTGATTGGTGACCATTGCCAGCTGTATGAAAGAAGCTGGATGAGTTGTGAGGAACTCACAGGCTTTTGCAGCTCCACAGAAAACCAGAGCCTTGCAGTTAAAACAACAGCACTTGACATAAAACCCATCCCCAAAGCACAAAACACACTGACCACAGGAAAATCCTTGAAAAACATTGGAGAAAAATCTACCAGGTCCCAGGGGTCAGGGCTCAGCCATTCTGGTGATGAACAAGCATCAAGGGCTGACATGGCATCAGAGCCACCTCCCCATGGCCCTCATCACCTGTAACCAGTGTCTCCAAGTCTTTCCTTCACCGGCCTCCAGGGACAGGGACCTGCACTGGTTGTTTCCTTCACAGCTGTGTCAGCGATGGCCCTTCATGGGGTCCCACACACCCTCAGAAACTTGGGGTTTGCTTCTGCCTTTCACTTCATCAGAGGTTTGTTCATTGTTTCAGTATCTGCAGTTCAGGATCATGGCAGCAGAGGGCTCATTAACATCGAAAATGCTCTTAGAAGACAAGGCTCTGTGAGTCTTTTTCCTAAAGGCTTCAAGTCTGGTGTGGATGATTAGGGAGATTTCAGGAATAGTCAAACAGAGAGCATTTCCATAATAAATAGCAATAAAGCCAAATTTCTTCTTTTTTCTTCTCTTCTCAGTTTTCATTTTCTGTAATGGTGTCTGAGTGTCTGAGTTTGCTCAGGTCACACCTGACTTGAGTCCCATCCATTGCTGGGTGTTCTCCAGACTCCTGAGTTTAGGAATGAGCTCCCAGGAGACATTACTGGTGAAGATGGGGGCAAAGAAGCCATGAAGAACCTCAGTCCTGTCTGATTCTACTCTTGCAAAGTTCAGCAGGAGGCCCACATATGCTTTTCCTGACCTGTCATCATTGCCTCCAGTTTTCTGCTGTAACCAGACCCTGGGGACAGTTGCTCAATCGTGTCCCTCAGTGGGACCCATTAACATTACAAGAAACTTTGGAGTTTGTATCTGACTTTGATTTCTTCAGATGTTTCTTCTTCGTCCCCTCAGGGCCTGATGTTCATGGACTCAGCACCAAACCCACAAGAGGGGTCACTATAGCATCTTGGGCTGCTCCTGTGCTGCTGAGCTGGGCTGGCCTCCTGGGACAGAGGGAGCTCCTGGCAAGCGGCAGCGCTGCAGAGAGACAGCTCTGCCCAGGAGCAGCTCCTCTGCACAGCGCAGCAGGGCTGAGGGCTCTGCCTGGGGATCTCAGGGAGACGAGCAAGGCAGAGAGAGATTACAAGTGGTCAGGACTGGGAGGATGACTGAGAGCTCACTGGAGGAGAAACCTTTGCAGCCCTTGCCATGATAAGTCTCTGGGTGCAGGGCAATGCAGCTGTAGCTCCTGGAGGCATCTCCTAAACCTGGCACAGGCAGAGCTGGTGGGATCTGTGAGGAGGGGGCTCTGTCAGGCAATGCTGAACAGCTGTGAAGCCGGGTGAGCACCCAGGGGTGCCCAGGGCTGTCGTGCAGAGCAGGGTCCCTGCACCCAAGGGCTGTGCCAGGGCAGGGACTCTGCCGCCTGCCAGGGTCAGCGCTCAGCCTGCTCGGGGAGATCCCATGTGTGTGCACATACGCAGGCACATCGCAAGAAGAGCCAGAGGCCACGGATGCATTTGCAAAGAGCAAGTTTTATTTTAGTTACCTCTCTACTGGGGGATCTCCAAAGCCACACCTGAGCTCCCAGGCAGAGATGACAGCAGCGGGGACGCAGGCGCTGGTCAGGCCAGCCCTGCTGGAAGGGCACTGGCCCTGCTGAGCTCGCCTGTGTTTCACGGCTTCAGGCAGGTGCAGCCTCCCGCTCTTTCTCACAACAAAGCAGGAATCTCAGACACAGTGATAAGGTGCCCAGAGTTTCTCCCAGGCCTGTGTTATCTAACACAGAGCTTCTACTTATCAAGCACACAAGGTCAGTAAGACAATTAGTGTGATGTGTGTGCTTTTTCTACAGACAGGTGCAAGTCACTTGAGCGTATTTACATTTAACTAACCTCCTCGCCAAATCTTCCGCTATATCCCCATACACCATGGCAGAAGCTGTGGGTGGAAGGAGCGACCCGCGGCAGGGCAGGCAGGGAACTTGTGGGGTTGAAGGGTGCTGTGTGGGTCAGGGCTGCTCAGAGCTCCAGATCAACCCCACAGACATTGCAGAGGGTCCTTCTGAACAACAACATCAAGACAGCAACAGCTGCAAGGGAAGGAGTCCGTGCTTTCAGTTTTCCAGTCTTGGTTGTCTGGTGTGCAGTGGGAGATGGGGATTTATTTCTCTGCTTTGAAGAAGACACTGAGACCCCAGTTTTCGTTGGGACTTGTCTAAGCTGCTCCTGAGCCCCTGCACACACAGAGCTGCCCCTGGGCAGTGCCAGGAGGTGTAAGCAGGACAGAGCTGAGCACACAGCGGGTGGGACAGGGTCTGTGACACTGACAGGGAGGAGACCCAGGGACAGAGACACAGCTGCAGGCAGCACAGACATGGGCAGGAAGAAGGAGCTGTGACCAGAAATGCTGGGTCGGGGATTCAGAACCCCCCCTCCCATCCCCCGCAGTGCAGACACATTTCCCAGTGCAACCCCTGGTCTCCTCTCCTCCCCAGCAGAGCCTCTGCCCCAAAGCCATGGGGTCCAGGTCACGAGTCTCCACCTCAGCAGCTGGACCTCCAGGGGAAGGGTTCCTGGAACGTGGTACACAAAAGAGGTGCTAAAAGTACTTGCCCTACAATGTCATTATGTGACTGGCAGCAGTACAGCCGGCTAAGGAGAAGGTTCCACAGCATGCCCGTCTGCCTTTCTGTCCTTGCTGTATTTTCTGGTAGCACTGCAGTGTCCTTCCCTGTTTCTCCACCTGTCCCTGGAGCTCTTGCTCTCTGGGTCTGAGGTGGGAGTGTGGTTCAGTTTTTGTTCCGACAACAGTTCAGTGGATCTTGCCTCACAGGTGTGTCCATGGAAACTAGATGTCCAAGCTGCATTTTAAACTGTGGTGAACTCTTTTTCAAAGTTGGTAGAAAGAGAGAATGAGGGGAAACATCTCTTCATCAGGGAGGGGGTTTTCCATGAGAAACAGCACGTTTAATTTCCAGAGAGAGGTCCCCTCTAACTCGTCACTGTCTTTTCCTCCTTGCAAAGGTCCTCATGCCCACAGGCAGCAATTGTCCAACAGCAGCTCCATCACCCAGTTCCTCCTCCTGCCGTTCACAGACACACGGGAGCTGCAGCTCTTGCACTTCTGGCTCTTCCTGGGCATCTACCTGGCTGCCCTCCTGGGCAACGGCCTCATCATCACCACCATAGCCTGGGACCAGCACCTCCACACCCCCATGTACTTCTTCCTGCTCAACCTCGCCCTCCTCGACCTAGGCACCATCTCCAGCATTGTCCCCAAGTCCATGGCCAATTCCCTCTGGGACACCAGAGCCATCTCCCACACAGGATGTGCTGCCCAACTCTGTCTGTTTTTGTTTTTCATTTCAGCAGAATTTTATCTTCTCACCATCATGTCCTACGACCGCTACGTTGCCATCTGCAAACCCCTGCACTACGGGACCCTCCTGGGCAGCAGAGCTTGTGTCCACATGGCAGCAGCTGCCTGGGCCACTGGGTTTCTCTATTCTCTGCTGCACACGGCCAATACATTTTCACTGCCCCTGTGCAAGGGCAATGCCCTGGACCAGTTCTTCTGTGAAACCCCCCAGATCCTCAAGCTCTCCTGCTCACACTCCTACCTCAGGGAACTGGGGCTTATTGTGGTTAGTGTATTAGTAGCATTTGTATGTTTTGTGTTCATTGTGCTGTCCTATGTGCAGATCTTCAGGGCCGTGCAGAGGATTCCCTCTCAGCAGGGACGGCACAAAGCCTTTTCCACCTGCCTCCCTCACCTGGCCGTGGTCTCCCTGTTCCTCAGCACTGTCATGTTTGCCTACCTGAAACCCTCCTCCATCTCTTCACCTTCACTGGATCTGGTGGTGTCTGTTCTGTTCTCCGTGGTGCCTCCAGCCGTGAACCCCCTCATCTACAGCATGAGGAACCAGGAGCTCAAGGATGCCCTGAGGAAACTGATGGCTGGATGCTTTTCAAAGGCGTTAAACTTTCCATGTTCTGCATATCACTCATGACACGACTCATGACAGGTCTAACCTGTCTTTTTTATATTTTGTAGTTGTAGATGATTTTTTGGAGTTGGGGAAAGACTTGTTTGGGTTTGCTTTTTTAACTCTGATAATATTGCTAACAAAGAAATGTTATTATTCATCCCACATCTCTGTCCACCTTTATAGATCAAGTCAAAGACCTTGCAAATGAGAAGTCGTGCTCTCTGTGTATTTAAAGAAAATAAATGACCCTTCCATGAATTGTTTGTCTGAGATCCTTCCTCTGAGACCTTTGTGAAGCTCAATACGAGGTGTCTGTGTGTGAAGATGGAGGAAACAGTCCCAGCAGAGCAGCTCTGCCAGGCAGCACCAGCCTTCTTCTTTCCAGAGTCGTTCTCTTTGCACTTCCCCACTCTCCTTCTCAGCCCTTGTGCTGGTGTAAGGCCTGAGCGCTCCCCAGGCTTTGTCACAGTCGTATTGTGTGTCAGTCCTGTGACCAGGACAGGCAGTGGGCACTTGTGTGACAGAGCCGGCCTCAGAACAGCAACTCCATCAGCAAGGGCATCTCCTTAGCACAGTGCCTGAAGGGTTAGGTCTTCTTCCCAAGTTCGTTGAAGAACATTCCCTAGTAACAGATGCTGAAGAGGCTCTTTGTTTGGTTTGTTTCTCTGTAGGCTCAGTGTGAGGAGATCAGGGTCCCAGTGTGGCTTAGAAGAGACTTCGAGCTGGTTGTTCAGGTGTTGCTTGTTGGTGGCCAGCACCCACGCACATGGTGAATAAGGCAGGGTCCCTCTGAGCACCCTCCATGGCCACCCAAGAGCTTGTGTGGGAGGTGGTCAGTGGCAGTGACCACCATCAGCTGGGGCTGCCTCCCAGCCTGACCAGTATGGCCCCGCAGAGTCACCACAGCCCGGGCACCACAGCCCACTTGATCTACAGAGCAAAACCCCCAGTTCAGGGCTGTGGGGAGCGTGGGGAGAGGGTGCAGGAATGGCAGCCAGGCCAGTGCAGATGTGATCTCCTTGGGCAAAGGCTCTGCGGGGAGATGGGACCTCCCAGGAGAAGAGCAGGGCAGTGTTTGTGTGCAGACATGGAAAGAGAAACCCTTTGCCTGTGGGTGACAACTTGGGTCAGGCTGCCCTGTCCCTGGGGCAGCAGGAGCTGCCTGAAGAGCCCCGGGGTCAGGACTTGGTGCTGTCCTGGGGAGCGGGGCTGGCACAGGGAGCTGAAGGCTTCCTGTCATCGGGATAGCCTGAGCGTGGCAGCCAGAGAGACACTGTCACTGACCTCTGTTTCCTCCATTTCATTCTACAGGTCCTGTCCAGATGGAGCTTCTCTGCTCGGCTGGGCTGGAGTGAGACCGGGGAGGTGGGGAGAGCTGGGGAGAAGCTGGGCTGGGCTGAAAAGTGCCCCAGAGAGGGAAACACCAGTGAAAAGCTGAAGTGTGTGAGTGTGCAGGGTGGGAGCACCAAATTGGGAGGAAGGGCTGACACACCAGCTGTGCTGGCATCCAGCGAGACCTGGACAGGTTGGAGGACTGGACAGGGGAGAACCCAAGGAAGTTCTGCAAAGGCAAGTGTAGGGTCCTTCACCTCAGGAGGAATAACCGCAGGCACCACTACAGGTTAGGGGCAGACCTGGAAGGTAGCTCTGTGGAGAAGGACTTGGGAGTTCTGGTTGATAACAGGTTGACCATGAGTCAACAACGTGCTCTTGTGGCCAAGAAGGCCAGTGGTACCTGGGGTGCATTTCCAAGAATGTGACCAGCAGGTCAAGGGAGGTGAATCCTCCCCCTCTGTTCTGCCCTGCCAAGGCCGCATCTGGAGGTACTAGGTCCAGTTCTGGGCTCCCCAGTTGAAGAAAGACAAGGAATTACTGGAAAAAGTGCAGTGGTGGATTGCAAAGATGACAACGGGTCTGGAGCATCTTTCTAATGAGGAGAGCCTGAGAGAGGGGGTTTGTTCAGCTGGAGAAGTTGAGAGGGGATCTTATCGATGTTTATAAATATCTCAAGGGTGGGTGTCAAAAGGTTGGATCAGACTCCTTTCAGTGGCGCCCAATGATAGGATGAGGGGCAACAGGCACAAGCTGAAGGTTCCATCTGTGTATGAGGATAAACTTCTTTACTTGGAGGGTGACAGAGCCCTGAAACAGGGTGCCCGGAGCAGGTGTGGAGTCTCCTTCTTTGGAGACATTCAAACCCACCTGGACATGGTCCTGTGCGATCTTCTCTGGGTGAACCTGCTTTAGCAGGTGAGTTGGACTGGATGATCTCCAGAGGTCTCTTCAACCCAAACAAGGCTGTGATTCTGTGGGGCACAGAGCAGTGATTTTGCATGGCCAGGCCTGCTGGGAGCGACATGAAAGACCAGGAGAGCAGGGTCTGGTCTTTGCCCATGTTCCTGGACGCGCTGTGGCTGCTGTCCCAAGGCATTCGTCACAGATCAGCCCATTGCAACCACCATTTTGATTATTGTCCTCTCACCATATCTGAGAGAGGTTGTTTGTCCCTCCGTGGAAGGACTCTGAATGACTAGGTCAGAAGTCTGAGTGTGCACAGCGGGCAGATGGGAGCATGCACACAGTGTTTGTGGGGGCAAATGAGCCCAAATGAGCACAAATGCCTCAGCTATCACTGTGGAGGACATGGAGGCCTGTGGGGTGGTGTTGAGAGTAACTTCCCCAAGAAACCATCTAAATGCCGCACTGGGATGTGCTTCCTCTGAGACGGAAAATATCAAAAATGACTTATCATAGAATAATTGTGGTTGGAAAGGGCCCTTAAGATCATCAAGTCCATCCATAGCCTAAATCTGGCACTAAACCACGTCCCTAAGAGCCTCATCTATCTGTCTTTTAAACACCTTCAGGGATGGTGACTCCACAATCTCACTGGGCAGTCTGTTCCGTTGCTACAAAACCCTTTCCCTGAATAATTTATTCCTAATATCCAGTCTAAACCTCTCCATGTGCAACTTGAGGCCATTTCCTCTTGCCTTATCACTTGCTACTTAGGAGTAGAGACCAACACCAACCATGATAAAACCTCCTTTCAGGCAGTTGTAGACAGCGACAAGGTCTCCCCTCAGTCTCCTTTTCTCCAGGCTGAACAGCCCCAGCTCCCTCAACCGCTCCTCATAAGACTGGTGCTCCAGACCCTTCACCAGCCTTGTCACCTTTCCCTGAACTCTCTCCAGCAACTCAATGTCTTCCTTGCCATGAGGGGCCTAAAATTGACCCCAGGATTCGGGGTGCGGCCTCACCAGTGCCGAGTATAAATGGATCATCACTTCTCTAGTCCTGCTGAAACTCGGATTGGATCAAGGCTTGAACACCTTGGTGTGACCCAGTTTCTGACAGGTTGGACTGCAGAATCCTGAGGTCCCTTCAACCTCACTTCTCCTATGGTCCCATTCTGATGTTGGGCTCTGTTTCTAACTGGAGCAGAACAGACGATGATGGGGCAGGATGCACCTGTGCTGTAGGTGACCATCTAAACCAACATCTCAGCCAGTGAACCAGCCAACACCTCAGTGTGACTCGCTCTGGGCAAAGTGTGAAGAGTCCTGGGCAGGGAAGGTTTAGAGGGCATGGGGCGCTATGCAAGACACAAAATGATCTTGGCTTCATGCCTGCAGGCCCATCAGATGTCAGTTAATGTCAATGAAAATTGAAATAAGAACTGAAGACAAAGATCCAAAGCAAAGGAAGGTGTCAACATACTTTACTTTTTCTTTTTTCTTTTGAGGGGTTTCTTTTCTTTGAGTAGGAAAGAGTTTTCTAGAACTGGTAATGGATTTAGGACACAAATGTCTGCAGCTCCAGCGACACAAACACCTGGTGCCATTGTGGATACCCCAGGAACCCCTGCCCAGGATCCACCTGCATTGCAAGGTGCTCTGGTCTCCCCAGGTCCTGTCTGATAGATGTCAGTCCCAGGCCAGCACCTCAGGTGCACTGGGGCCCCTAAAATGGCACTGGCTGTTTATGGTGGGACAACTGACGACTGATGTTTGTCTGGACGTGTACTGAGGATAGGAGAAGAAATACTGGTCTTCCCCTGTATTTCTATTACCAACTCTCTATTATTTCATCTCCCTTGTAATTCAGGAGTTCCCACCTCTCCTGATTCAATGTCCCTGTCAAAGGACAACTTTCCAGCACTGTCTGGACGTTTGCCCTTCCCAGCGCTCTCAGGTTTCTCCTCCACTTGCTTTTCAGTCATTCTGTTACCTCTCAACTGTCTGGTTTCTGCTTTGAGTTTCAGGGAGTTACAAACTTGCCCCCTTCTTCAGAGCTCTAATGGACATGGCAGTCAACATGTTCATTGTGTTTATTTCTATCCTTTCCTATCTCTCTGTCTAAAACAGTTCTTGTGTGGATGTCCCTTGTGGATGGTGGACCTCATCAGATCCAGCTTACACACACAGCTGAGGAAAGTGTTTTACTGTTTGTTAAACTGTGCAGTGTTTGCACAGGAGAGCAGGTGGAACTGGTGCACAGGAACTGCAGCATCTCCTGCAGAGCTCAGTGGAGAAGTCTGATGTGAGGAAAAGTGATGCAATCTCTGGTGGCCAATGAGGGAACCTTCAGACTGGGGGTGGGGGGTGAGGAGCGAGGTTGTCCTTACAGTGTCCAGCCTCAAGGGACTGTTCTCCTGCCTATCCAGATGTCTTCAGGAGACCCTCTGGATCAATGTCCAGTGTAGAATGCTGCTGTCACTTCTCCTATACACTGAAAAAGGACAGAAAATACCCTTGAATGAAAATACCTCCTTCATTAAATCTTTGAAATCTTCATCAGCAAGTGTCCCCTTGAAACCTCTCCAGTTAGTTCTACAAGTCTTGAAGATTTGAAGAAAATTAGGGAAAGAAACATTGCTCGTTAGGGCTTTCTGTGTTTTAATGAGCCCCATGGCGTATTTGGTGCTGAGTCCATGAACCTCAGATACCAAGCAC